>NC_056725.1:945990766-946290766 GCF_019279795.1 Protopterus annectens | reverse complement strand
AAGGCGTATATCATAGTTGTCAGCCTGTCTTGCCCAGTTGCAATTATGCAAAAGACTCACACAGATGAATTGTTTACTTAACATAATTATCAGGGTTTAACTACCTAATGAAATCTAAAATAAACATATTACTTCAGCAAAGACTGAATAATTACAGGCTTTCCTGTCCGTTGGTTAAGAAAATGCACTAATATCCCCCGAAAATTCTTGACTCAGTTTCATTATGCTTCTGTTCTTCTGAAACTATACTGTGAACAAAGAAAACACCCAGCTTTTTGCAACATATACAATAGGTTATAGAAATCTTAGAGATTTTCATAAGAATTGAAAACATCAGATCACGGATTTTATTTACAATAAAAGTAAACAAATAAATCTCTAAATGAAGTAAATGTTCAGATGTGGAAGTGAATACATACGGCTTGTGATGGGTGCTGAACTGCACATCTCACAGAGGCGGCACTGGGGATTCCTTACTGGCTGCCCAGGGACATGCTCAACCATCTTGCAGTACATCTCAGGACCTCTTTCTCCACATGTGGCATTCACGGTGATAAGAGCACCACTGGCCAGGTTCAGAACTGCAGGAAACAACCCTGAGAAAGCAAGCAACAAAGAAAGAAAGAACAAATATGAGTTGGATTATAATTTTCCAGCTAGTAGACAATTTGTTTTCAGCTTCAGTAAGAATTACAGTTACATTTTATGCTGAAATGTAAAGAAAAACAACTAGGTATTTTGTCTAAACATGAGAATTATGCTGTTATAGTATGTCTGGGCATTTTTTTTATTACGGGACTCAGGGAGATTTGAGCAAAATCTTCAGAGTATGACTCTGCATTAAACTGCTTTGTACTGTAGCTCCTTTCCTGTGAAACACAGATCTAGCTGTTTTGCCCTTTAGGTTTATTTTATATTATCTTCTTGATAGACAATAACTTGTGGGACTATTAGTGCATTCTGGAGACCATTCTATATTAAAGGTTTTGTGGTTAAATTTATTCATTTTTTTCTTTCTTCCCTTCCTTCATTCTGACAGCTGTCCCAGTGCCCCATGTCCTTTACTGGCTCTACTGGCTCACCAATCTATTCCTGGTCCAATGCCAAATTTACACCAGGGCCTGCAAAGATCCTAAGGATGTCCTGTGGGGGTTGGTGCTGTCCTACACCAAGTCATGGGTTAACTTATTTTGACCTATCCAATTTCTCCTTCCCCCTCCCTTTGTGCCACTGCTTCATCAGTCAAACAAGCCATTAATCTAACCTTAGTTGGGTTTATCCCTCTACAAGACCACAGCATGTCTATATTTGGAAATTAAAGGAAACAGGCCATTCTCAGTAACTTCACTTACAAGTGTGGAACTAAATATAACCATATTATACTGATTTACTTTACAATGTCAGAAAATAAAAAGCACATTTTTACTTATTCAGCCACATCCTTGTCCAATAGAATTAGTAAACTAGGTGACACTATTAACATATTATAAAGCTTCTTCAGCTTCAGACCTTAAAAGCTCTTCTCTGATTTCTCTGACATAAATATACTAAAGCAGAAATCATTTAACGGAGGCTGTTAGAAGCATGTCGGTTTGGTAATATTTCCAGCTGCATTGTTCAGTGAGCACACTGAAGGGAAGAGGGGTGGGTGCACTACTCTGAGTATACCTTCCAGATGCTGACTAAACTAAGCTAAGATCATGTAACAGATGTGTGGCAAGCAAGAGCTATGGGATTTGAAACAAAAAAGTCTTTAAAACATTGCTATGCAAGAAAAAAACACAACATCCCTAAAGCACTTAACCGTGAGTAGTGTTTTGCAGAAAAGACCCAAAGGAAATCATGATAGTATTTAAGTACAGGGAAGATTGCTGGCACTTTCTCCATCTCTTTGCTTGGTTGTATTCTACATGCATCATCTTCCCATATCTCATGTTCAAGCATATCTACACTTTGGAAGACCAGAGAAAAATATGAAATAGCTGTGTTATGAAAGGATTATGGGCAGTAAACAAAGCCAGGTAGATGGAAGTAAAACATATGAGGAAAGACTAGTGTAACTCAGATTATAATCACTGAAACATGAAAAATGGGGGGGGAGCATGATATGGGTACATAAATTCACAAAAGAGTCTGCAGTGGCACAGAGCTCTGCATGAATGCTATAGGGGAAAGAAGGAGTAACTGGCTACAAAAAGAGATGAAAGTTTTTTTTTTTTATTCATTTTGTCCTATCTATAGCCATCAAGCCATGTTCAGATTTGGCTCATTCAATCCCATTCAATCTTCCCTGCAACTTGTATCAAACATTTTCATATGGGAGAGACAAGAGCCAGGTTAGCAACTATAATCATTTTAAGAGATTACTGATGCTTTTTAAAACTTCTTTCTCAAGACCAATAAGTGTTCTGCAGTGCTTGGCTATTGCAAGCTGCAGTAAGTGTGTGTTAGCAATGACCGTTTGGACTGTATGCACTTTTCTCACTAGGCTTGTGACCTTGAGCCCTTCTGTACTGGAAAAGAGTACTGAACATGTCCCTAGTGGCATTGCTGAAGTGGTTTATTTTATTTATTTATTTAACATTTGTTGACTGGGTTTGTCCCACTGAGCTGAAGAGCTCTTCTTTAGCTGAGGCCCGGGGAGAAAAACTCCATCATATTATACAATTATCATTATACAATATCATTAGACAGCAGTATTACAGAATTATTACAATGCATTAAGAAACATAACAATACTATACAGCGTCAGTGATCAGGAATATACCACAGGTCTTACATGATATTTAAATAAAAAGCAATAGTGTGACATTAAGATGAATGAAAGTATTGGAATATGAGGACACAAATCCAGTATAGTCATAATGTCTGTTGCATCGAGGCAAGCCAACTATTGTTGAATGATTCTCTGGGGTGTTGGCTTAATAGGTTTTGGAAGACAGTATAAAGAGTAGTCTAGGAAGGCTAGACTGAGCTAACGAAGAAGAAAGAGTAGAAGGCAGGAGGTAGATTTTACTAAGGGAAGTAGGGAAAGTTTAAGTAGGGAGAGTGCAGTGGGAGGACCACTGATTTTTAAAGTACTCTTTGGTGGCTACCTTAAATTGTCTAAGGTGTGTGGGGGTCCTGATTTCTAGTGGGAGCCTATTCCAAGCAACAGTGTACATGTTACGTTCAAATTTGGACTTGGGTTTGTAGATCTGTAGTAGGTCTTGGTTAGAGCTTTGGAGAGGTCTGGTGGGAGAATAATGGCAGATGAAAGGAGACAGTGTTTGACAGTAGGAAGGCTGGTATAGGATAGAATGAATGATCTGGAGCTGGGAGAGGAGAAGCTGGTGGGGTAATTGAAACCAGTTTAGGTGTTTTAGAGAGAGACAGTGATGGGATGTGTAGGTTTTTTGAGCAGCAAATCTTACTACCTTGTTGAAGGTAGATTCGAGTTTGGTCAGGAGTGATGAATTAATAATTTATGGCAATTCCCTTTTTCTGAGATTGGCAGTTTGGCCTTGGCTGTTCTCTCTCATCTACCTCTGGCTGGGTTCTGCAGCATCTGGGCTCCCAATCAAAGGGGGGGTCATCTAGGGCACAGTCAGGGCTCAATCGTTCTACACCACAAAGCCAAATTACTACTTTTAATCATTTTTTTCCTAAGGATGCATTACTTTACAATAATGGTGGTGAATCCAAAGAATGAGATGCTGCAATAGGAAGAGAAAAAAAATGTTCAGAGATTTATTCAAGATGTAATATTTAAAGTGAGAAGACAAGGAACAGGAAGAGACCCCCACAGTGTGCTAACAGTACATGGCAGAGTACACTGAAAAACCTCCTCCTTCCGGCAACCTTATTGCAATGTGATATGAGGAGATCTACTCCTGTTATGCCAGTTATGCAGACCTCAACAGACTGCTATTAAAAGCATAACTACTTGGACCTCCTCAGTCCTTAACATGATGGTACAGACCTATTAAGTGACACAGTACTGAACTAGAAACTTGAAAAAAAATCTAAGATATCCTGCGCTCCACTAAGGCAAGAATGATGTGGTGAAACAAACACATAGGTTTGCCCACACCAGATGCAAGAATCACTCTTTCTGCCTGGAAGTTCCAACATGAATACAAGAATGGCAAGGGATAAATATCATATGTTATCTCCCTTATAACTTAATCTAAAGAAAGGCTTTGGTCCTTTTTTACAGTATGTATTTTATGGTATGTATATACCTAACCAAAGTTGCACTACAGTGTCTTTCTGTTCAACCTGCTACCGGTTTCTTCCCTGTCCTTTGAGTCTGCCCACCCACCACTGAAGCATTAAGATAAAAGTTTCTGAAATTCTGAGCACATGACTTGAGCTCCAGTGTTGGCTTTAACTGATATGATCCCTCCTAGCTAGTCTGCTGTATTTAACAGAGGGCTATATCCACCCAGGTTCTTTTGTTCAAGGTGCTAATAGGTATGACAGACAAGCTTATATTCAAAAGTGAAGAAAAAAAGCTTTTTATTTAAATTCTGCTTAAATATTTTAAGTTGCACTTATAGTGACCTCTGTGGTGATACTTTTTTGTACTTCTCTGCTTTTTATCTGTTTATTTGTTTGTATTGGGACCTTAGTCTAGTAGAATTACATCTAAAAAGGTAGCTTTTTTTTTCTTTTGAAACCAGTCTGGACAGTCTTCTTTCACAGTGGTGGCAGAACTGTGACCAGACTTGAACCTCATTTAGTCACTTGTTATAGAATTACTAGTAAATTTCTGCATGGTCTGCTGACATACTCTCTGGTAAGTTTACAGAAATGGCATTATTGTGAATTCTGCTCCAGGGTTTGTGCCTCAGTACTTTTTATAGCTGTTTATACTTGAACAAAGTTGCATTACAGTGCCTTTTGTTTTCCTCTGTTCTTTGAGTCTGCCTCACCTCCCTAGTGATGCATTAAGATACACGTTTCTGAAATTCTAAGCACAGGATTTCAGCTCCACTTTGAAATTTTCCCCACACCCTTCCTTTTCTTATTATGGTTTTAAAAGGCCTGTGCCTCTAGCTTCTGCCCCTTACAGTAATCCGACTTCCAAAGTCCTTCCCTGCTTACTTCATCTCTATTGTCTGTGTAACATAGCTGCATACTTTCCAACCAACCCACGCACTGTTTTCCATATGTAAATAATACTAAATGCCCTCTCAGCAAACCAGTATTGCACTTTAAACCTCCCTTATAACAAATTTTCTCCTGCTTAATTTCCTAGAGCTCTCATTGCTTGGCAAGATCCTAGCCACACCCTGTTAGGATCCTCAGTTAATCCTGCATCATTCTTGGTAGATGAGAGATTTATTTTGTTGTTTTACACTTCAGTTAATTGTATATAGTGCTACTGTTTTATTTTTGCTTTATTTGTTGATGTTGCCTTTAAATCCTTCTAACAATCCCTAATACCTGAAATTGCACTGACAAGGTAATTTTAGTTTTGTTGTAGCATTGCACTCATAAGCAATCTTTCTTGGAGTTATTACATCAAGAGATGACCAGTGACCTGTGCAGATGCAAATTCGTAGAAAGTAAATGTTATCTATAAAACTTCCCTTAGAACTGAAATCCCTAACTCAGTGTGGCTAAACAAAGCCATTGTGTGGAGGCAAGCTTAGAGCACTTTCTCTACTCATTAAACTGCACTACTATCAAATCTTAGCACAATGTAACCTAGTGTAGTGCCAAACCCCAGAGACTACCCAAGGAGACCTCTGTATAACAGAGTCTATGACCTACAGTAGCCCACTCAAATACAGGTCCAGACAACATGGATATGCAGTTTCCAAATGTCTACATAGAAAGCTTGGTAGATATGGGCATCCTGAAACAACATAGCAATTGTCTTATGTTCATAGACAACCATTTAATCCTTAAAAAGCAAATGCAGTATGTGACAGGTGCACATACACAATTTCACTGGAGGCAAAAATCTCACAAAAACAAAGTTGTCAAGAGCACAAACACTGCATCTCCCAATCAGTGTCCACCATACGCATAGACCAACCTATACTGAGGTACTAAAAAGCAATCTTCGCAAACCTCAAAGACCTCCTAAGCCTATAAACAGTAATGCCTATCCTCACAATCTGTAAAGCTGTCTCCAAAGGCAACACCAAACATCACACATACTCCTACACCCAGTGGAGTCCCAAGAGCAAAACCCATAAAGCAAGCCAATACATTGCCCGGGACTCTTGTCACAGGGTACTCTTTTGTATGATACACAGATGTGTACATGAAGAAGATAATGCTTAGCTGCTTATCTGGAGCTAGGATCCACCAGGCTATGCATACACTGAAGTCACTACACCACAGATACTAATATTATTCTACCATAGTCCATGTGGGAGTCAATGACCTGATATGTACTTCCCAGGATTATATGAAGATACGAGAGACATTGTTGATCTCTCTGAATGTGTGTCTCAAGCAAGTATGTAGCTTGCATTGAGCAGAGTTCTACCTTCACCATGGATAATGCAATAGTATGAACAAAAGAAGGTTGACGTTAATAATTAGCTTAGTTTCTTATTTATCTCCAGTGGAATTCAATATTTGTCAACATGGGAGGGCATGGTTAGCAGACCACATTACTTTGCAAAGGATAGCCTGGACCTGTCTCCCCTAGGCTTCCAAATATTGACAAATTTTATCCATGGCCTTAGTGCCTTTTTTAGGCAATGCCAAACTGAAAAACCTACCAAATAGTAAATAAAACCCAAAAAAACAAAAAAGGTGTTACTGCTCAATGCTTGAAACCTAAACACACTACACAATCTACAAGCTCTCCTTACTCTGGAGAATCTGTGCTGTTCCCAAAACATAGTGTAAATCTGCAGCATGCACTCTGGTAGAACATGTTTTCAGCCCATTTTGCACATTTATACCATCAGCTGACAGACAGGAACAAAAGGTTGAGGAGTCTTAATCTATACTGGCAACAAGCATAACTGTACATTGATTAAACAGGATGTTGCCCCAGATATTATCCACATGCAAATCACCATTTAAAAGTTCCATACCATATCCTAGCTATAGGTCATGCCCCTAGAATCCCATAGGTCATACCTAGACCTACTGAAACACTCACCATTAAACCAAATACCATTTTCATTGGAGACTTTAACTACCCTCTATAGATTGAGAATCATACACTGCCTCATACTCACAGGCACAATGATTCCTGGACTTTATTAACACAACTACCCTTGACTAGATAGCGCACACACCCAGGAGAGATTCAAACATACTGGACCTTGTACTCACTAATATGGGAGAGCACCCCCCCCCCCGTGTCACATCTCACTGGCAAGGTAATACCACAAATCTTTCTCCTTCAAAATAAAAATCGACTCTATTCTGTAAGCTCTGCAAACATTAGAAAGTATGTCAAAATAAGCTACACCCTATGAAGTGATTGTTTATGAAAATTCAATGCCCCTCCCAACCCAGAGTTCACAGCGACCTTTGAAGAATTCTTCATAGAGACCTTGTACAACCATTGTAAATGGCTGCATATGTATACAGGCTGCTGTACTAACTAGAAGTAAGCCCAAAACAAACTAATAGGGTATATAACAAAAGGAAAAAAGTCATGGCTAAATTAGAAGGACTAACTCCCATAATGATATCAGCTCTCTAACTAAACGAAAAAGGAAACTAAGAGGACTAATTAAGTCCAACGAGGCCAATTATGACTTCAAGGTAGCCTCACAGCCTAAAGACAACCACAAGGCCTTCTACAGCTATGTCCAAAACCTCAAAAGCAGTGCACATCAGTGTGCTGAACTGGTGGTTAATGGTGCCACCTTCACTGAGCAGAGTGACATAGTGAATTCACTGGTGGACAAATTCAGTTCAAACTTCACTGTACACTCCTTCCTCACCTCCTTCCATGAAACACCTACTTGCATAACCCCCCCCCCCCCAATTAGTAAGAAGGAACAGGTCCTGTTGGCACTCTCTAAGACCAAAAGCACAGTCCCAATAGACCCCAAAAATATTTGGGGATGCCTTCTAAGTAGCTGGAAACATGATCTAACAGGACCACTTGAGTCAATTTTCAACTATAGCCGCAAAACAGGCTTTGTACCTTGAAAATGGAGGACTGCAATGGTTATCTCACTTTACAAGGGTGGACCATCAACTGACCCCAGAAACTAAAGACCTATTAGTCAGACTAGTAATATGCAAAGCCATGGAACAAAATATCATGGAAATGATCAGCAAAGACATAGACAACCTTCAGACACTGGACCCAACACAGTTTAGCTTTGTTAAGGCAACATTATTCCTACTAAACCTGTTGCGCTTCTTTGAGAAGGCCACCAAGGCAACAGATGAGGGGAATAGGGTACATACCGCCTACGTGGACCTGGCTAAGGAGTTCGATATAATACCCCACTCACCAAACTATGCATAAACCCCTATATGCACAAACCCCTACATATAATTCACTGGATTTCCACCTGGCTGATAGACAGAATCCAGGAAGTCAGGATTGGTGATATCACCTGCACTAAGAGACAGATCAACAGTGGGGTACCTCAGAGTTAAATGCCGGTAGCACTCCCATTTGACAACTAATTCTCATACAGAGATACAATAATCAAAGTACAGTAGTAAATGTAATTGTATCTTGAATGTAAAGGCTAATATCAAGGGCCTTTGTCTGACAAAGTTTGCAGATAACTGCAAATTGGGAGCTATCACAGATTCCCCCCATGACATAAGCATCTTACAAGAGGGTCTAAGACAGACAAATGACTGGTGCCAAAGTGACAGACTAAACCTCAATGTCAAGTAATACATTATAGTGCTTTTAGGGAAAACTGCCACCATGACTATTACTCCATCAATAAGACACACCTAAGACTTGACCCAGTAATCAGGGATGTGGGAACATATGTAGAAAGTAATCCAGCTTTTGAGAAACAGGTGACCAAAGTAGTAAAAAAATCATTCTATGTCATTCAACTTATAAGTAAGGGCATGGCATCCAGGTCCAAGAAAGTCATAGTGCCACTTTATATGGCCCTTATTAGACCCTTCATTAAGTATAATCTCCCTTTGGCATGTACCCTACCAGACATATGCAACAGTTGGAATGGCCACAAAGGTTCCTTTCCAGGAGAATCCAGGGTATAAACACATTGTCCTCTATGGTATGCCTTAAAACCCTGTCTCTAGACTCTGTCTCCTACAGGTTACTAAGAAATGATCTATGCCTGGAATACAAGGCATCCTTGGATCCAGCTCTGATGGACCTTTTGCACATCCACAAAATAAACAGCATCAAAGCCACTAGATCCAATGATTTAAATTCTGCTTGTGAAATAAGACATGTTGGTGAGACAGACATGTGTCTCAGAGGATCCCCATGCTCTGGAACAGGCTCCCCATCCATGTGAAGCAGAGTCTATGCCTAACCCTATTTTAGCATAACCTTGACCAATGGATGGGAAACAAGAAATTCACCCCCAAGTCAGGCCCTCATGTTTCTGATAGACAGAGGCAGACAGTAATGCCCAAACTAACCCCCCATGTAACCTTTAGAAACTTCCTAACTAACATATCTCCTCCAAATAAACACCCTTGAAACACAAGGACACAATTGGGTTGGCTTTCATGACTATGCTTATAATGGCCCTGACAGTTGTTAGCCTAATATATAACTATGAACCTATAATGCAACAACCATACAGATGAGTCAGTCAGAAGAATGCAGTAGCTCAGTAAACTGGTGCTCTGGGCAAAAAAAAGCAAGCTCCTTCAAAGTTGAACAGTAAACAAGTTGACAGGTTCAAACTCTGACTCCTCTTCAGAAGCTCATTAACTCATTTACATGAATATCAATAGCAGTGACTTTTTAAATGAAACAATGCCAACATTGCTTAATTGTAAATATTGAACGAATGATGGCATGACAATGCACTGCCAGTACTTCACCTTCAACTTGTCAGCACTGGCAATCGTGTTTCCTAACAGCTTAAAACCAGGGTAGCCAACCCATTCACTCCACAATAGCTATGGATCTGATGCTACTAGATGCTTTAGGACAAGGCAAATGGAGCAGGAAATCATTCTTCACAGTTTAATACTCATCCCAGTTCATAAAACGCTATATACCTTCGACATGTTTTGATCCGATCTGCTGCTGCCCCCCCCTAAAAAAAAAAAAAAACTCTTCAAGCTCCTTTCTATTTATAATCTGGAGCATATCTTTCAACCTCTTACAGCAAAAAATCTGGACAAAGCCATACATAAAAGTGGGACAAAGGCCAAAAATAGGGGCAAATTTTAAATATTGCTCTTACAAACTTAGAAAATTGATAGAACAACAGGTTTTGTATTAGCATGAATTTTCTGAAGGGTATGAAGTCTGAAACTCAAATGTATGTCATTATTTTCTAACTTCACTCTTTAATAATTTGTCACTAATTTGCCAGAAAATCACAATTTTATGAAAAACGGACCAAAACATGAAGCAAAAATCTGGACATTCTGCAAAAATCTGTACAGTTAAGAGGTATGATTCTGGTACAAAGTGCTTGCCACATTTCTAGCAAGCAGTTGCAACAATTTATACACACAGCAGTATATAGCTGAACCATTTCAGTCCACATCTTAACATTAATTAGGTTTTATTATGATTCATATTTCTTACTCTAAGATGGCAGACTTAATTTTTAACTTTCTTCAATAGAACTATTTCAACTTCATTATCTAAGAATATTAATGATTTACTGCAATAACAGAATTTATCAATGAGTTTGGCAATTGTGATGAGCTATATGTGGTTGATTGTTAGAAGCAAAATTTCACCAGAATATAAGCATTCTGGAACTGATCAAATAAACAGTGAATAGTGGTAAATGTTAATTGTTATTTGTAAAACAAAAAAAATGCTAAACTGGTACTCACAGAAACTTTTAAAAATGCAGTTTTAGCACTTTTGTCCATTTACATCAAAGATTTATGCAGAACAAAAAACAGCTGTAAATTAAGCAGATGCTCATATAAAACATGGGTTTCCAAAACATCAGTTATTTTTAACACATTCTTTTGTTTAAAACATATTAAAATATTGCATTTATCAGCCCACCTTTTTTGTTAAAACATAACACAAAAAATCTTACATTTCTTCACCCATCCATTTTCAAACCATAACACATGAAAAGTGCTTAAGCAACTTTGGTAATAATATTTTGATATTTTGATGGATGAACTTCATTTAGTTTATCTTCTCTGGATTTTTTGCATCAACAAGTTTCACTCGGATCAATTCACAAACAGCTTAGACAAGGTACAAGTGGACATGCAAAAAACACAAGATTGCTAATCATTTATACTTCATAACTGTGGTCAGCAAAATGCTAGGTCTGGATGTTCTGTCCTCTGTCACTGCAAGATTATACTGTGCATGGCACACAGTGCTTTGTGCAGTTGAAAAGCACTCATGGATTGAGTCAAAAACAATCCAAAGCTGCTGCCCAGGATCTAGTTGTGCGCAAAAATTATCAGGTGCAGCCAATCAACTGTACTCCTGTAGCACCAGAGTACCACTGTATTTGCACATGTATAACCGGAACAGGTTGCTCAGGGGTATTGTAGCAGATCTCATGCATCTGTCAAATCACAATTGCCACTACTACTGCTAAGCTCCTCTGCAAAATCATGTAATTTCCTTGTTTGGATTACAGACATAGATGCAATATGTCTGCAGTATGTCTGTCTGTTTACCTATCTATCTAAGGGTGGGCTGCATTTGTTCTAAGTTGTCTTTTGTCGACATCTGTTTAGTCAACAGCATTTGGTAAACTAAAGAAATGTTCAGAAGGTGTGTAGAAATGTACAATTCTTGGGGTTGGGGAATATGCCCTTTCCTCATTATTGCACAGCCCCTATATGGGGATACAGGGAGCTTGCCCCCTAGAAAAAAATGATGTTTTTGTTGGTTTCTTTCAGTTTAACTTTGCATACATGAAGGTTATGTCTTGGTGCATGAGTGGTAGTGTATCGATATTCACTATAAAGAATAAGAGCATGTAAATGACCTATGCAAGGAGTTTCTTTTAAGATCTGTTTGACTGTGCATTTAATATTGGAAACATTCTATGCAAAACTAGGCACATACTTTGTCTGTGGTCTATGTACTGATCTACTGATGTGCCCTACTTTTATTATTTTCATTAATTTATTTAATTTTCTTCCTGCTCTGTTACAATGGAACAGTTTAGGGTAGACACATTCAATTAAATGGAGCCCTCTCATGTATCATTAGTGATTCTTCTAATTTCTCAACTAATGCCTACATTTGCAACATTTGTTTTAGCACATTGTAATGCAGTTCTGGATTTGTAGGCACCTTCAATGGCAATTTTTCTGTAGTAGACTGATATGAAGTACATTTACTGTATCTGTTGTATATTTAACTTATGTGTATATATGCTCAAGAAACTGACTTAGTGATGTAATGCATGGCAATTTCCATTTAGCCATAATTTTACTTTTTTTTTCCTTTTGGTAAAGATTCACTATGAAATCTTTACATTTCCTTCTGTAATGTACTCTAGATCAGCTTTTATTTTCTTCTGTGTTTGTACGTTTGTATGTATATTTTTCAAAATTAATTCTCGTTATTTCATTTAGCCCATCTTAAGGTTTACTATAGTTATATGCTGCAATGCAAAACAATACATTATTTTTCACTATAGCATTGAAGTCCAGTATGTAACTGAAGGGCAGCAGTGTTATTTCACTTTGAAATAATTAATTGTATGCATTGAACATAAATTAAATACAGGCACTTAGATTATATAACATTCAAGTGTGTGGATACATGTATAATTACAATTCTAGAATCTAAGACTCAGGCCTAATTACCAGTGAAATACATGAGTGGAGTTTGCATGTTATCTCAATGTCTGTATAGGTTTTCTCTGGGTGGTCTGGTTGTCTTGTTCCCCCACACCCGGCTCTTATCATACCTGAAAAGGATCCATGATTACCAGGTCACTTACTAGGCTAAGAAATTAATTTAAACCATTGACATGAGTGTTTGCATCCCTCATCTGCACGCTTGCGTGCACGCGCGCACACACACACACACACACACACACACACACACACACACACACACACACACACATACACACACTCACACACACACAGATATAAAATGAAGGTGTACATCATAACTGTACTTATGACTTAGCACACAATTCATGTGTAAAAACAAATAGGCCTGTGTCGGATGAGTGGTCTTCTTCATGTTGATGTAGGGGTAGTACTTCAATCTGCTTGCCAGGGTCACTAATGTATGGCTACCATTATGTATGGTTGCCGCAGTAACATAATAATCTTTCTGTGTAAACCTAATCACACATACATTAATCATCCCTGGTGGACAATTGATTGTCTCATTCCTTTTACAATTCCTGAAACAATTAATTATCCCTGGTGGTTCACTGTCTTACCACCCAATGCAAATTTTAAACCAAAACAATTAAGTATTTCTGGTAATGTGATACCTTATCCCCTCACCATTCTGTCTTCCTATCCATAACTCAGAATCTCTGTGAACTGCAATGACTCTCAACATATCACCAAAGACATCTATCAACACAAGTTTTTGAGCTGTGGAGGTGAATGGGTGATGATCTGAACTGAACAGAAGGATTACTAACCAATGTGCCTCTCAACATGATAACATTTCATTACATACTCATTAAAATCTCTAGGAGAACTGCAAGATCAAATGGGTCAGACACTGGATTTCTAGAAAAATTATTCTCATTGAGCGGTCTTTATCTTTGAAACTAAAGGCATGAGCTATATGCCTAATATGTATGTACTTGAAATCAAGCTGTTAGTCAGAGAGCCCAAATGGGATATAAGGATTGACCTCATGATCATTTTACCAAACATGTCAGTGAGCAACTGTGTACTCATACTTGTAGTGTACAATTCTTTGGGTGGACAGGCATCTAGGGAAGACAGAGAATCACAACTGTGGCTACAAACTATTCATAAATCTGTTTTTAATCTGAATTACTGTTTGGGAAACTGCAGAAAATATTTTGATGAAGTGCCTCAGGATGATGTACTTTTCACTTACCAAGAGTTTTTGCTACAAAGGAATACATGACTGCTGGCATTTAGCATAGCAGATAAGTCAATGTAAAATGTCTGCTTCATTATTGGGAGGAATCTTACTCGCACATCCCTGGATAACATACCAGGGGGCTGTACTACCAGAAAGGGACAGCAATCTTAGTGGAAGGATATAACACGTCTATCAACAGAGTGCTACACCAGCCAGTTGCAGTCGTTTGCCATAAAAGTTTTGACATTATCTCAGGAGTCCATAATCAGTTTACTTAATATGTGTTCCCCAAATAAAACTTTTCCTTTACAATGAAGAGAAGTAAATGAAATTACATTTGCTGAAAAGAAAAATTAAAAGCAGAAATTGGTGTTTTTTTTTTTGGGGAGGGGGGGCTTCAGATTTTCTCACATCCTCCAGGACCTAAGGAGAGACCTACTCTCATAAACTTGTATTGCACTGCTGAGTAAAATGAATGCCAAAGCAATAACATTTTGAAGGAAGTGGCATCTACTAGTATAATGCAATACTTGCTAACTACTCTTTCATGCGTAGACAAACACACAGAAGAAATGTGTTTTTTATTAGGTATCAAACTGGAAAATAATACATTTGAAAATGTTATATTTCCTAAGCTGAGTTTATTGATGTGTCATTCGCTGAGACATTGGTCACATGAATTAATGCTGTCAGGACACTGTAGCTGCCATTCTTATGTTGCAGAACATTTCTTCAAGGAGGTTGAGTGAGGAAGAATATGGAAATCATCAAGGAAAAGCAACTACATCAGGGTCAGCTCTAGCAAATGAGTAGGCACCAAAGATGAGTGTTTATTTTTCACCAGCTATTTTATATTTGGTTAGAATAAATACATTATTCCACTATAAGTGCAATTGTCAACAAATGTGTCCTAAATTCATGTAGTTTTAAGGTTTAAGCCATAAATTCAAATTTCAGGTGGAACAGCTTGCTTAATAGTAAAAATGGTATTGGTTTAAAATTATTTGTCATTTATTACATATGATTATAATGTTACTCTGATAGCATTGTCATTTGTCTCTGGCACACTTGAGCACAATCAAAGAAGCCTTCTAGTATCAGTTGGTCATTGTTTCAAAACATAGTCTCTCCATTTGTTAAACACATTTCAGTGAGGCTTAAATACACCTCCTTTCAAAAGTCATGAATACACACATTGTTCTGCATTCTTCCTTTTCCCTTCTGCCCCTTCACCTTCACCCCTGATAAAAAAGTTCCTACACATATACTCTCTTGCCTCCCCAATACATCATCTCTAGTGCTAAAACACTGTCCTCATGTTTTTTAAGGTTTTATTACAAACTATTTATCATCTGCCAGCCTCTTTTCTTATGCTTCCTCCCATTAGTGAATACAGAGTTCTGACAGGAGTTTACAAGTTCCTTGTAATGAGCTGGTCACACCATTGATTTTGTTTACTGGAGATTCACTACTTGCAAGCTACAGGTAGACTTCTGTTTTTATGAATTTAACTAAATACGTCATTTTCTAAGATACTCACAGTAATTCCCAATGCAGTAGGGAAGCTTTTACTCCAAAATGTGTTCATATGAAAAACACGTCTGCCAAATGAGCACATTGTTCTGTTCCCATAACAGTTTTCCATACTCATTTACCTTTTTCTTTTATTTCTTTTTAAGATACGCTCTAGAAAGACGAGGAATGAAGGTTAGTAGGACTAAGACAGAATATGCGTGTGTGGATGAGAGGGAGGATAGAGGAATGGGGAGGATACAGGGCAGGGAATAGAGGTGGTGAAGATGGATGAGCTTAAATACTTGGGATCAACAGTTCAGAGTAATGGTGAGTGTGGAAGAGAGGTGAAGAAGAGTGTACAGGCAGGATGGAGTGGGTGGAGAAGAGTGTCAGGAGTGATTTGTGACAGATGAGTACCAGTAAGAGTGAAAGGGAAGGTCTACAAGAGGGTAGTGAGACCAGCTATGTTATATGGTTTGGAGACAGTGGCTTTGACAAAAAGGCAGAAGTCAGAGCTTGATGTGGCAGAGTTGAAGATGTTACGATTTGCACTGGGTGTGATGAGGATGGACAGGATTAGGAATAAGTATATTAGAGAGTCAGCCTAGGTTGGAAGGTTTGGAGACAAAGCCAGAGAGGCAAGATTACATTGGTTTGGACATGTGCTGAAGAGGGATACAGAGTATATTGGGAAAAAGATGCTAAGGATGAAGCTGCCAAGTAACAGGAAAAGAGGAAGGCCTAAGATAAGATTTATGGATGTGGTGAGAGAGGACATGTAGGTGGTTAGTGTGACAGAGCAAGATGCAGAGGACAGAAGAAATGGAAACAGTTGATCCGCTGTGGCGACCCCTAATGGGAGCAGCCGAATGAAGAAGAAAGAATCCAACAACTGTTATAACTTGTTGTGGCTTTGAGAATGTAACCTGCTTATTGCCTGGAAGAAACTTGCTAGCTAAGATGCTAGTTAACATGTGTTCCAAATAGTTAGCTAGATGCTGTACTGTCACCACTTACCATCAATAGTCATACAGTGCAGAGTGCAGCACCATGATCTGGTGACAGAGGTTAGTGTGAACATGTGACTTCATCAGTTACACATTCTATTAGAATGTATTTTCATTTCAAGTGTCTTTCTTAGTGGGATATTATCCTTACGTGACTGCACAACATATAGGAAATGGTCACCCGTAAGTTAGATCATTGTCATCAGAGCTTTTATTATTGTATATCAGGACAACAGATGCTTACATAAGTTTTAGAAAATATTAGCTTCCATAAAAATCCATCTCTAATGATCATTTCTCCCTGAAGACCAAGTCACGCTAAGACTTATTTAACCTTTAAGTAAGAATGACTCCAAAATGACACAGATTGCATTTCAGTGACAGTTTGGGAGATTTTGTTTGCCTATATATATAGTCATCAACAAGATGATATTCACACCTCTCAAGTGTCTAGAGTTTTACAGAATGACCACATTATTGCCTCATATTTTGATTTGTTCCTCATAACAATTGTAGTTTTCTGGAAAATCACTGAGAACTGAATTCACTAAATAATGTCAGGCATTTGAGTTTCAGACTTCATATCCTTCAGAAAATGAATAGTAAAACTTCTGTAGTCTATCAAGTTCCAAAGAACAATATTTAAAATATAGCTCTATTTTTGGGCCTTTGTCCCCACATTATTTTTAGCATTTTCTAGACTTCTTGTGCTAAAGGATTGAGAGGTATGATGCTATTGTATGAACTGTAAGCTTTAGTTTGTCATCTACAACTCTGTTTCCCCTGAAATATCAGACATCTACTTTGCTAAAGTTTCATTAACCAAATCTGATTTGCTGGCCCTTTTTCAAATGTGACTTGGAAGTCTATGTCTGGTTAAAGTACTAAGTTATACTGTATGTGAGCAAAGGTTGCAGAATACAAACTGAACTCTACATGACATAACTTTTTGTACATCTTTCTCCTTAATCTGCTTTTCTCCTCTGTAACACATGAAGCAATTTAGTTTGTTGAGTTTATACAGCAGTATGAAAGCAAAACAAGTTTAGTGGGATAGGTACAACATGCTGTAATAGTTCTCAGACATCTGCTGCAATATTTGGCATCAGAAATTGAGTTTCCATTCAATTTGTGTAACATCTTTAACAGGAAATCTCTAGTGCACAATACAAGGATAAGTTGCTAGATCATTTGTGTACGTTGTCATTACAGTTCATACCTTTCTTAAGTATAAAGAATACGGCACAGAATGCTGACAAAACTTGGGGTTTGTTTATATTTCCTTAGTACTTCTGCTTGTAACCAACTTGTTTGCATACTTATTAAATACCACTTAAAGTTCACCAGGATGACAATACCATATCATATGTGTAAATGGCACTGCATTATGACTATGGAGCATAATAAAATAATATGATTCATCAAAGTCTCTCTAGAAATTATTAAAGTTTATAAAGTATTACTTTCCATTCAAGCTGGATGCCTCTTCAGCTCAAGATGTTCTCACACAAAGAATTTCCATACTAAAAAAAGGAAACATTTTGTTTTGCCAGGTATTCCATTACCAAATGCTATACCAGATGTATATTCTACTAGAATGTCAATGTATCTTCTTGTGATACCAACAGGACACGTTTTGTTAAATGAGTATTAGTATTACATTCTTTACACAATTAGACATTGCCAGTATTTTCTTTACTTCTGTTGGCATGTTTTTCCTTTATAGCTAAAACAGTTCAGCTTTTTTCTCTGCATTTGGAAAATACTAGCCTGACTCCAACATTTGTAGACATAGGTACTGCTGTATCTCTTGCTTCGTTTTACATTTAGACAGAGACACAGTGATATTATTTCCTAGTGACGTAGAGAAACTATTTTCTTAACCTGGGAATACACTGCAATGCCACACTTCTTCACATTTGGGAAGAATCCTGACATTTAGAATGTCCAAGTTCATCTTCTAACTACAACCAAAGTTATATAAGTAGAAAAAACAAAGATGTAAACTCACAGTCTAATAAACCAGAATGAAAAGAAAAACAACAAACAAGACCTTCAAACAGATTAGTTGTGTATCTCATAGGCTTTCTGTCTCAGCTCATTTACAGCCTATTAGCAAGCTGCTTAATATCATAGCTTACCGAGTACAAATGCAGAAAGTACAGTTGTGTAAGGTGAACTTATCATAACAGCAGATGTTCAAATGATCACTACTGGAGGAGCCGTAGATATACGAGTTATATCCTGCCAGCTTCCAAAGTTTCAATGCACCTTCCATGTGCCCAAACTGTCATGCAAGTTGAGCTGAGCTGAATAAAAGAGCAGTTTTGGTGCAAATTGCTTTTGAGCTTTCCTGACAGCAGACAGAGGGAGGGTATGCATTGGAATGACAATGCTAGAAATAACAGAAAATAAATGGCCACACTGGCAATATAATACTGAATATTTGCCAAATTAAATGCACGTCTGTGTCCATGGCACCTGCTAACAGTTCTACATCAGTTTTCAACATGTAGATGTTAAGATTTCTATCCTGTAAACTGTGTTACTGTCATTGTATGCTTCTGTCCTGAACAACATCTTTATGATTTCCATTAAAAATCATCTTTAAGATACAGCTGCAAAGTGACTGAGCTATATCACATGGAGCAAAAATCCAGACATTTTGCACAAAAACATGGAATGAAATTTTTTTAAAATAGGAAAGATATGACAATGTTGTTAATATTGTGTAATCTGCATAGTCTATCTACTATAATAGTAATAATAATGTGTTCAAAAATTGTACTCTGCATGGGAGTGGGTTTGGGGGTGGACAGCATCAAAAACTATAGCCTTCCAGGAATATTTAGTGATATATATATATATATATATATATATATATATATATATATATATATATATATATATATATATATATACATATACATATACATATACATATATATATATATATATATGGCTCTAGGACTATTGAATGAAAGTTCAATAGTCCGAATCCACATTCACAGAACACACTTTAGCAAAAGCGCTTTTAACTGAAAAAGCACTTTTGCTAAAGTCCCCAAAATAAACACCAAAAAATAAATAAAAAAAAAAAACAAAAAACACATAACTAACGTTTACACAGGGCGGAAAGCCCCTCTGCACCCCCCACACCCCTACTTTTATATTCTCACTCCGAGATCACACTACAGTGGGGAAAAGGGAATATTCCCTCATCTCCACTGTACTATGATCGCAGCAATAGCCACCCCCCCTGATTTTCCCTATATCTTATCATACTTTCGCAAAAGTGCTTTTTTGGTGAAAAGCTCTTTCGAGAATGTATGATTGGCGATTTCACTTTCGGTGAAATTGCCGTTCGTGCATTAGTATGGATCCCATATATACATATATATATATATATATATATATATATATATATATATATATATATATATATATGTATATATCTATATATATATATATATATATATATATATATATATATATATATATATATATATATATATATATATATATATATATATATATATATATATATATATATATATATAAACACATTACCCATTCTTTCTTACTATTAAAATTAGTACACACCAGGTATCTAAACTTTGCAAAAGCATTTTGCATTTTACACCGTTACATACTCATTTACTGTAAATAAACTCTCTCAGTTAAATGTAAATCGCTATCAAACTTCCCTGTCTAACTCACTGCATAGCAAAGTGGCTCACAAACAGAAACCAAGTAATTAAGTTGGACAGCTCTACCTCCTCCAAACGACCTGCTGTCACTAGCAGTGCACCCCAGGGTTCAGTCCTGGGGCTATTCCTCTTCAGCATTTACTTCTTGGAGATCAAAGTTAAATGTTAAGTGTTTATGGCTAAGTATGCAGTCAAATGTAAACTTGGTGCCATCATATACTCACTGAGGACACCAAAATTCTCCAGCAGGGCCTTTCCCAATCAAATAGCTAGTGCAACAACCGTATACTAATAGTAAATGCCAAGAAGTGTATTATCATATCCTTTGGTAAGTAAGACTACCCTCTTAACTGTCATACTGACAACGCACCACTGAAAATTGATTCAACAGTGAGGCATTTGGGTACCTATGCAAACTATAAATTGTCCTTTAATCATCACATATTCTCTATTGTATGTATGTCCTTTTTTATTACACAGCTTAGATATAAAAGTATGGCATTAAGGTACAAAGGTGTAATTTTTCCACTAAAACCATCATCTCATTCAACATTGATTATAAGTCCCTATTTTTTCCAAATACTTGTCACAAATGGAGTGACCATAATGCTTTCTCACTAAAAAAATCAAGGGTCTAATGAGCAAAAACTATGCAGGCCTTCTCAAAGCCTTGTTTTTCTCTCTTCTCAATATCATACAGCCTACTAACAGGTTGACTCTACCTTGTATACAGGGCCTCAGCAGACCCTATCATGTCTAACCCTTTACATAATCCAAGTCTTCATTCCCCAAGAAAGCACTTAATATTAATGCTTTCATTTAGGCCATGGGGCTAATCAGCAGCCAGCTTAATCTGCCATCTAGTTTCACATTTTTCTACTTGAAATTGTCTCCACTCTGATGTACTGTGATGTAATCTAGAACAGCAAAAATACACTTTTTATACTTATCACACTGAGTAGAGTGCCTATACAGTGCATTATATCTATCCTTTGTCCTTATAGCTAGTTAAATGTTTACCTTAATTATGAGGTAATATGAATGTAATTGTTTTATTGCTGTTTTAAAATCATTAATTAGAATTTTGTATAATAGTTGTTGTTTTTTGTAACTGAATGTTTTCTGAAGAAGTTGGTTGATGAAAGCGGATATTAAACTTATTTATACTGGAATATTGGTATGTTGTCCTTGAAGTAGCTTGTACACAGTGTTTTACTTTTGATTTTGAGTAACATACTTCAGCTGAGGCACCCAAAGATGGTTGTTAAGCTATACATTAATTAAATGTGGTTGTGTTTTTATCCTTCACCATTTTATTTTGCATAATTAAACATGGCTGCATTTTTATCCTTCAGCACTAGTATAATAATTCATTTGTTTGATAGTAGCATTGGTAGGTGGGGTTTCCATTTGGACTATTTTGAGTTTGAGTGTAATATATACATACTTATATTTACTGTGAAAATGCTACCCCCACCTTCTCTAAGTTTATAACAAAGGATAATTTTAATTTATTTAGTTGTTCTTTCCTTTCCTCCCAAATGAAATATGGAATGCTTGCCATGAAAGACAGCTAATAATTTCAGCTGCCAAGAGGGCTGCTGTTTTAAAATTCTGTGACTGAGTCATAGAGACTTTTAATTCAGCCTGGATTGTGTCATATAAATGTCAGGGAAAACATAAGACCTGTCATTAAAAAGAAAGTAAATTTATAGGTAAGCTTCCCCAGTGCAGCATAGAGCTCTAATTAAAATTATGAACATTATGTAAATTTTATGTTATCTAGAAATTGGAAAACATGCATCATTATGTCAAAAAGCAACCATATCCTTTGAACAATGGAAAACAGTTTACTAATATTAATGGCTGTTATTTGAAATTAACATTGAAGGCAGAATTTAGTTTAGATTTTTAATTTTTACCTCTAAATTTACAGGTAATACCATGATGACCATCTGGCACTTCTCCCCTGTGTCTAACCTGCCTATTCCTTCCTTCTTTCCTTCTGTAGGGGCAAGAAATAGATTAATTTGTTCCCCAACCATGTGAAAACCTCTATGTTCTGTTTCTTCTTGTTCTAGAGAGAACAGTATGAGACCATTTTTTCCTTCAAGAGGCAAGAGTCTGGTGATGAGGAGCAACACATCTCTTGTTCATATGGCACATCTGTCCCAGACACATAAGCCATCTTTATGTTGGCTGGTGACTTCTGTATGTCCTGCTTTTGCTCCTCTAAAAAGCCCCACATATGGTCTAAAATATGTGTACACCTCCCGGTTTACATGCAGCATATAACCACACTGACTTGATAACTACATTTTGCAGTTCTTCGGGACTCCTGTCAGGATCAGCAGTGCAGCAGGCCATGCCACCCTTCTTCTTCCTGGATGGGTAAGCCAGTGTTAGGTGATTACTCCTATCCTCTCCACCTATGTTTGAGCAGGTTTCTGCTTGTTTGTGCATCACACAGCACTGCACACTGCCATGCAATTGTTATCCAGCTGAACAGAAAAGTTTGACATCTCTGGTCCAACACGTATTGCTAGTGAGCTGTGACCTATTATACCACCAGCCATAATCCCTGGCAGAAGTACCCATCTACAGAGCACCTCCTAGATCACTCCTGGAAGCACCTCCTTTGCGATAACAGGTCCTCAAACCTAGTATTATGGACAGTTGGATTACCCTTGTTTCTCCTGCCAGGCGTGTTGACTTGGGTCTCTTGAGGCAGTATAGCAACTGTCTCATGTGCACTGACAACTTTCTACTAATAATTCACTCTAGTACAGAGTGCGAGAGATATATCTACACCAAGAATCTTTAATCCTTGCTCTGTTGCACTCAAAACAATTACACTCAAGAGGTTGTCAACTCACTCACCACTACTCATGCAGATAGTATCCATCCAACACATAAATCAACATATGTGGAGGTTCTCTCAAAAAACTTACCGAAACACCAGAGACCTCCAAAACAAAAGCCTGCTACAACTACCACAGTTCCCACAGCACCCAAGACATATTGCAACACCAGTATCTCACCTACCAAGCCCTTAACGCATAACACTCAAAAAACAAATTTTCTTGTCATTGGAGACTCCAGATTGAGACACACAGATTTCCCACTCAGAAGGCTAGATAAGGAGAAAGTCACGGTAAGCTGCCTGTCTGGTGCCAGGATTCATAAGATCATGCATGTACTCAGGTCTCTCAGCAACAAGTACCATTATAACTCTGTCATAGCTCTTGTTGGAGTAAACAAACTGAGACATACCTCACTTTATTATTTGAAGAGAGACATGACTGAGCTCTCTGAGAATCTGTCCCAGGCAGGTATGTCCCTAGCCTTGAGCAGCATATTACCCTCACCTTGAAAGATGCAACAGTATAAACAAAAAATTGATCAATTTCAATAATTGGCTTAGTTTTTGGTGTCATTCAAAGAAGATACAGTTTCTGTCTGCCTGGGATGACATGGTCAACAAACTTCACTGCTTTGCCAGAGACAGTTTGCACTGGACACCACTAGGCTTTCAGCTGCTGGCAAAGGCTTTTGCTTCCCCCATAGTGCCTTTTTTGGACAAGGTCTCAGAAACAAAATTGCTGACATGAAAATTGCCAGCCGTAACAAAAAAAGAAGTTATGTCTTACCATAACGTTCCATCTGTGTTGTTGATCTTCTTCTATTCATCACTGATGGGTTTGGTTTCGAGCCTTTGGAACTGAGTCGGCCTAATACCAAGCTCGCATACACCAAAAACTCTCAAGCTAAGCTGCTACCCATAATGCCCTTCTCCCAGGTACATCAGATTGAGTTTGCGTGAAACATATAGAAGTAAATAGCAGAGGCCATTTCTGTGCAAAAACCCTGAGAACACCACAAAGACCCAGGAGATCCAACAGGAGCCTTTGTTGGGGGACGGAGAGTGGGATGTGATGAAGGGAAGAAGATCAACAACACAGATGGAATGTTATGGTACGACACAACTTCTTTATCTGATGTTGTTGATCTTCTTCCCATTCATCACTATTGGGACAGAATCCCAAGCTACTTGAAAACCTGGGTGGGCCTTATGGAATAAAATTCCTGAGTACCACTGAGCCAAAGGCAGCTCTTCCTTTGTAGTCCTTGTCCAACGTGAAATGTTTGATGAAAGTGTGATATCTAGCCCAAATGGCTGCTGCACAAATGTCATCCATAGAGGCTCTAGAGTGAAAAGCAACAGAAGTTGCTATGGCTCTCTTTGAATGTTCTTTGATATTGACAGGTTTAGGTTCATTCACATGTGAATATGAAAAGGCAATACATTCTCTGAGCCATTTTGATAAAGCACATCCCATTTTTGGTCCAGAGAAGGAAATGAAAAGTTGATCTGACTTGCGGTTAGATTTAGTCCTATCCAGGTAAAAACATAGTTGTTTATGTACATTAAATGAATGCAGACAGTATTCTCCTTTATTGGAATAATTTGGGAAAAACAGTGGGAGTTCAATGGACTGGTTCACAAAGAAATCAGAAATCACTTTGGGGAGAAAGGATGGATTAGTACAAAGAGATACTCTGTCTTTATGAAAAATCAAATATGGGCTCTTGATGCATGAGGCCTGTAATTCTGATATCCGTCTAGCTCATGTGACAACCACCAAAAATAGAGATTTCCATGAAAGAAATTTGAGGTCACATTTTGCAGCAGGCTCAAGCGGGGTTATAGAGAGGGACTGTAGTACCAGGGAGAAATTCCATGCCTCTAAAGGACGCCTGATTGGAGGTCTGCTATGAAAACCTCCTTTGAGAAAGGTCTTGCATATGCAGGTGGAGATAAGTGGAGCCTTCTAAACTGTTATGAAATTTGGAAATAGCTGCTAAGTGGACTCAAATGGTAGAAGCTTATGCTCCATTCTCAAAAAACTCAGAAAGGTACTGAAGTATAACAGAGGCAGGAGCTGAGAGGGAGTCTAGCATCTGCTCTTTAGACCAGAGAGCAAGCCTTTTCCACTTATCTCTGTAAAGCTTTCTGGTGGATGGCTTATAGGAGGCCAGAATAATATCGCGAGCAGGTGAGGAGAGGGTTTCCTGCCTGGCGACTAATGGAAGTGGAGAAACCAAGCTGTCAGCTTGAGGGTGGACAGATTTGGGAGAGTCAACCCTTGGAGGTGAGAAATTAAGTCTGGATGAGTTTCCAGGATCCATGGAGGTTTTAAAAGGTGAGGCCGGAGGAAGGAGAACCACACTTGTTTCGGCCAGAATGGGGCAATGAGGATCACCTTGCATCTCAACCGAACTGCTTTCTTCAAAAATAGGGGTATCAAAGGAATTGGAGGATAAGCATAGAGGAGACCCATGGGCCAATCTTGAGTTAAGGAGAAAGAGAACAAAGAAGCTGCTGCATTTGTTGTTCAAAAGGGAAGTGAAGAGATCGCAGCAAGGCTGGCCCCATCGGCTGAAAATTTCTGTTGTTACGTTTGGATTGAGAGACCAATCGTGTCTGTCCGCAATCACGTTAGAGCTCCCTGGGATATGCGTTGCTATAAGAAAGCAGTTAGTAGCTATCATCCAGTGCCAAATTCTCATGGCCTCTTGACACAGGGGGTAGGATTTGGTTCCTCCTTGTTTGTTTATGTACCAGACTACTGACACATTGTCTGACTGAATTGCAATCGTTCCTGAAGGAAGGAGCAGATGTAATGCCTGCAATGCCAACAGCACCGCTCTCAACTCCAGAACATTGATATGCAGGTTGCCCTCTAAGCTGTACCACATGCCTTGGACTGCCCCCCCCCCCACACCCTATCAGGTAAGTGTCCCTGGTCACAGTGGCATAGGGTTGAGGGGTCTGGAAGGGGAAACACCAAAGTTTTTCATCTGGCCTCATCCACCAGAGGAGATCTTGCTTGCAAGAGTTGGTAATGAGGATCTGTGAGTTTAGAGTATGAACATTTGTCAACCATTGGGACAACAGGAGCCATTGTAACAGTCTAATGTGTAATCTTGACAGAGGAACAATCGGAATGGCTGCAGCCATGGACCCCAGAGCCTGAAGAACTTTGCTTGCTGACACCTTTCTTTGACAGAGTATCACTTGTACTTGCAATCTTAACCTCTGAAGCCTGTGAGCTGGTAGAGAAACCAGGCATGATTGAGTATTGAAAACTGCCCCTATAAATTCCAGTTGTTGGGTAGGTTGTAGATTGTATTTCTCCCAATGGACTGTGATGCCTAGAGACTCCGCTAGTGAGTGTGTGTAATGGAGGGCCATGGCCAGGAGACACTTGGTTGGAGCACAAAGGAGCCAATCATCTAAATATGGAAACACCTGGAATCCTTAAAGTCTCAGATGAGCTGTCACCACTGGTAGAAATTTCATGAACACTCTGGGGGTCATCGAGAGACCGAATAGCAAGGCTCTGAACTGGTAATGATTGGCTCCTCGCTGGAAGTGAAGGAGACTCCTGGAGCATTTGTCCATTTTGATGTGGTAATACGCATCCCGGAGGTCTATCGAGCACATCCAAACATCTACTCATAAAAAAGGGAGAATGGATTGAATAGTGACCATGCAGAATTTGGTCTGATCCACTGACTTCTTTAGATGGCTGAGATCTAGAATGGGTCTCCAGTCCCCGGACATTTTTGGTACCAAAAAGAATCTTGAGTAAAAACCGGATCCGCATTGGTCTGGGGGGACTGGTTGGATAATTCTTTTCTGACATAGCTTTTTCTCTGAAGCTGCATCTTCCCTTTGACTGGGTGGAACATTGGGAAGGTGCTTTGTAGGTTTTGGACATGATGTTAGAGGGATGTAACAGTCTCTGGAGATTATTATCTGCACCCACCGATCTTTTGTAATAGAGTGCCAGGCAGTTTGGTGCAGAGGAAAACGAGCCCCAACTGCTTCCAGAGGAAAGCAATCAGGCAATGCTTCAGGAGCATTTATAAGACCTTCCGGAGAAAGTATCCCTGGAGTCTTGACTTTGGGGACCCCCTCT
Organism: Protopterus annectens; assembly: GCF_019279795.1. Lineage (NCBI taxonomy): Eukaryota > Metazoa > Chordata > Ceratodontiformes > Protopteridae > Protopterus > Protopterus annectens. Next base: position 946,263,417 of record NC_056725.1, on the reverse strand, counting down.
GCCCCTAAAGGGGCATCTTCCACCATTGGAAAACCCCTCTGTCTCTAGGGGAATCCTCACCATGTGCGTTGCGGAAAAGACCTTAAGATTTTTTCTGCCATATTTGTCCACCACTCTGGTTCCTGGAAAAAGAACGTTGGGGCTTGGAAAAAATATAGACCAATGGCAGACAAGGTCTTTCCATCCTGCTCACACCTGGCCACTGTGTCCTTTACTTTAGAACTAAAGAAGGAAGATGGTTCAATAGGGGCATTCAAAAAGGAGGACTTGAAGGAGTCCGCGAGGTCACATATGCGCATCCAGGCATGACACCTCATGACTATGCTTGCACCTGCAACTCTAGCTGCCACATTGGTTGTGTGGGAGAGCAACCTCATGGACGAGTTGGAAATAGACTCAAGGGTGGCAAATTGAGAGGCAACCTTGTCTCATGCCCCATCAGAAACTTGACCCACGAGGGCTTCAGAAAATTTGGAAATCAGATCTCTTTAGAATCTAGTGAAATGTGCCAAGTAGTTCAGGGACCTGACTGCAAAGATCGCTGAAGCAAAAACTCACTTTCCTAGTCTGTCCACAGCTTGAGACTCTCTGTTGGGTGGGTGAACAGTAGGACTTTCTTCCACAAGATTATTTTTAGTGGACACCGCCACCACCATAGCATCTACTGGCAAGCCTCTAGACCAGTGAGGGTGTTCCTCTGGTGGGGAAAGAATCTTATCTGGTCTCCAGGGAATGGTCTCAATAGAATCATGGTTCTTCCAAGCATGCTGCACGATGAGCTGGACTAAATCCTCGGCAGGTGTGGTCACCCAAAAAGTAGAAGGCCGAGAGCGGAAAGCCTGCAGAAAGATGGACTCCTCCAAGGAAGGGTTAGAGGACTTCCAGTCATCCCTCTGTTTCAATATTTCCAAGATGTATACAAAGAAGACATCATCAGGGGGTGACTATGGGGACCCCTCCCCATCATTGTAGTCCATATCCTCTGTGAGAGACTCCTCAGGAGAGTCAAGGTGTTTCCTCTTACATGCCTTCTTCTGAAGAGGTTCTTCAGTGGTGATGTCTGAAGAAGACCCTGAAGGAAGAGTACCCTGAACTGGGGTATCCTGCGGCTTCTGTTCTCGGTGTCCTGGGGAGGTGGCTTGTGGTAACTGTAGCTCAGAGGTAGCAGGGAGGAGTTCCGATACAGGAGGAGTGGTTCCAGAAGCAAGTACCATTTCCACCACATGGAAAGCAGGCCCGCCCATAGAGGAATGGGAGCCCAGAACCGAGTAGGACAATCTCGGAACCAGGGTCACACCCCGCTCCGTCAGACCCACTCCCGGGGATGGAGCCTCAAGCAAGATTGGAGCAGGCGTTGTCCCTGGATCCAAGGACGGAACTGATAAAAATCCTGGAACCATGGTCAAAACAAAGGGTTCTGCCCCCCCCCCCAACCATGAGACTGAGGAAGGGATGGTTCCGATAGAACCGAAACCCAAAGGGGTGGCCTCAAAGCCTCAGTGAGGGCCAGTGTCAGTGTGAGGGAATGGGTTTCCACCAAGGACATTGGAGCAATGGACTTCAGAACCGAAGAATTCAAAGAAAGATTATAAGTGGGAGTCCTAGGAGCAATAGACCCAAATCCCGACGTGGGATGAGTCTTAGGAACATTTGTTATCCATCTGGCTGTCAACAGCTGGTCCAGCAGGTGCACCACTTCAAATTCAGAAAGACTCCTGTTGGACCTTGTGGACACTCCTGAAGGGGAGTCAGGCTGGTCCAAAAAGAGGCTATATGTCTGGCCAAAGAATGGGTCCAATAAAGGGGAGTACCAGGCCCATGGTGTTTGAGTTATCGGCACCATAGTCTCTAACTTGAAGACAGGTAATAGAGGAATCAATGGCATCGAGAAGGGACTCGGTGCCGAGGAGGCACTCGGAGTCGAGGTTATTATCGGTTCCAAAGGGATTGTCGGAACCGCTTTCAGTGTGGTAAAAGGTGAAGTTAGTGCCAAAACTATTGAAGAAAGTAAGGTCATAGTCATAGTTGTCACTGTAGATAGGGCTGGTGCCATAGAGGTCGGTGCTGAAGGTGGTGCCGACGTCGAAGTTTCCGTAATATCTATGACACTGGATAAAGAAGCAACTGGAGCGGAGCTCAGAACAGAAGCAATAGTCGTAATTGGAGCCGATGAAGCAATTCTGTACTCTGCTGAAGATTTGTGGGCCTTGTGTTTATGGGACTTGTGCTTATCATCAGCCGGTGAAGAGGGATCTGAATGGGGACATTTTTTGTCCTTCACTGGAGGGGTTGAGATTTCTGACACAGAAAGGGCCTCTGAGAAAGGTGAGACTAACAGGCCTTTCAAAATCAGTTTATTTTTTCTCTCGTTCAGCATCCCTGACAAAACTTAGGCAAATCTGGCAAGGAGGTTTCACAGAGAGGTGAGAAACCCCCAGACAATGCACACAATTATCTTGGGAGTCACTGTTAGGGAGTTTACCATTGCAGGAAGTGCAATGTTTAAACCCCAAATTCCTTTTTTTTCAGATATATCCATACACATGAAGAAACAAAAACTACTGACTAAAGGAAGTGAGAAAAGAGAAGAAGAAGAAGAAGATACCAACAATGCTATCAAACGATACCACAAGGGTAGGAGAGGGCGTACCAATGACGGTATAAGAAATACCCAATGGGTAGAGCTAAATAGATAAAAGAGGGTAAAAAACAAGTTAGCTTAGGAAAAAAATTCAAAAAATACACAAATATTACACTTAGCTGGAGAGCTCAGTGAAACACTGCTATATGGCTGTGCGGCAAATGAGATCTGAGGTAACTGGGAGAAGGGCATTGTGGGTAGCAGCTTAGCTCGAGAGGTTTTGGTGTACGCAATCTTGGTATTAGGCCGACTCGGTTCCGAGGGCTCAGAACTGAACCCATCAGTGATGAATGGGAAAAAGATTAACAACATCAGATTAAGGGTTATGCTGATAGGATGTAGATGTCTGTGCAGTCACAGAAAACTGATTCAAGACTTCAGAGAGTACCCTGGCCTTGCAAGGCTACAATACTTTCCACACCTTCAGACCTAAAAACAAACATGTGAGAACCAAAGGAGGTGGAGTTTCTATCTATATTAGAGATTAATTCACCTCCAGACTAGTTAGACTGGACAACTCCATGGACTTACTCCAAGCTCAGATTACTGTGGGTAAGACCCCCTTTAAAGTCATAGCTAGTTATATATTTCCTCTTCATGGATCATGATGCCACAGGGCCTACTTGACCAAACTGGAGTTAATGCAAATATTGCCAATCACTCTGGTCATGGGGGATTTAACTCACTAGTGCAAATGTTCCTTGATTATGTTAACTCAAATAGCCTGGAGCAAATTGCTCAAACCCCACAAAGAGAAGCAAACATACTAGATGTGGTCCTCACTAACAAGACAAACAGATGAACCACCACAACTGTCGGACCCTCATTAGTTAAATCTGACCGCAAATCAAACGCTTTCAAACTGGCACTAACCCCAGAACTTGTAAAGGGTGAAGTCAGACTAAAAAACTTCACCAAAGCAAACTATACTCTCCTAGGGGAAGGTATAAATGCACTCCAACCCCTACCCCCAGCTGGAAGTGGTAAAGTGCAGTTGTGTACACTAACCATAAATGTAGATGTTCGAGTGTATTCACTGTTGCAGTCATTACATTTGGGTTATCTGCTTGCAGGTAGCCCTCAGTCAGCCTGATTAACAAAGTCTTGGGTCCTGCATTGGTTGCTGTCCCTTCTTCCATGACATCAGGTCGTCAGTGGTATAAACATGCAGCCGACGCCATTAAATCAGTTTTTCTTGCCCCAGATGTCAGATGCCCCCTAACAGGGAGCAGTTAAATATAAAAGTACAATAGTATGTGTCCAACAAAAAAGCAAATACACCAAAAAGGCATTTAAGCATAGTAAAGGAAAGTAGAGGTATAGCCAAAAGAAGTTAGGAGGCTAGAGGGAGGGTAACCAGGACTGCAACAGTGAATACACTCGAACAACTACATTTATGGTAAGTGTACACACCTGTACTATGTTCTTCATGTTTCACTGTTGCAGTCATTACATTTGTGTAGATTTCCAAAGCTATGGTTGGGAGGAGGCATTTAGTTAGCATTAGGACCAGCTATAAGGCCCTGCAAGACTGCAGTGGCAAAGCCAGCTCTGGATTTAGAGAAAATTGGAAAATGATAATGCTTGCTGAAAGTATGCACAGAACTCCAGGTAGCAGCTTCTAGGATGTCCCTGGTAGGGACCCTTCTGAGAAAGGCTGTAGAGGTAGATGCAGCCCTGGTGGAGTGAGGTCTGATCCCCTGGGGGATAGGTTTTCCATGGTGCTTATAGCAGAAATGAATGCAATGGCCTATCCATTTAGAAATGGTTTGCTTTGAAATAGCCTTCCCCTCTGCCCATGCAGCAAATGCCACCAGCAGTTGTTCAGATTTCCTTTGAGGTTTAGTCCTGTCCAAGTAGAATCGAAGTTGTCTGTGCACATCTAAGGAATGCAGTATCCATTCCCCTTTGTTCTGTGGATTGGGAAAGAAGGCTGGCAAATAAATAGACTGATTAAGAGCCACACTGGATACCATCTTGGGCATGAAGGATGAATTGGTTCTGAGGGACACCCTGTCCGCATGAAAGATGATGAAAGGCTCCACTGCCATAAGAGCCTGTAATTCAGATTCCCTTCCAGCTGAAGTGATTGCTAAAAGGAAAGCTGTTTTCCAAGAAAAAAAATTACGTCTGCAGTAGCAGCTGGCTCAAAAGGAGGTAGAGTGAGTTTCTCCAAAACAAAGTTAAGGTCCCAGGCTGGAGTTGGAGCTCTGCTGGGTGGTCTCAAATTTTTGGCCCCTCTGAGGAATTGCTTGAGCAATGGATGAGAGAAGAGGGGAGGTTCTGTGCTATAATGAGCTGAAATGGCTGAGGAGTGGATTTTAATGGAGGAAAAAGACAGGCCCTTTTGAAGCATCTCAGTTAAGTATTGTAAAATCTGAGGTAAACTGGGCGCTGATGTGCTCATCCCTTGAGACTGGTTCCAGGCACAGAATCTTTCCCATTTTTCAGCATAAGTTTTTCTAGTACTAGGCCTCCTTGCCTCTAAAATGATATCCATCACAGGTTTACTGAGGGATGGTAGAGAAGAGATTATGTAATTAGACAGGCTGCAAGGTTCAGTGTTAGAAGCTGAGGGTGCAGAATCTGGTTCTCCTGCTGAGACAACAGGGAAGGAGTATGAGGCAGGTGTCATGGGGAGAACCATGACACACTGCGCAGGAGGGGGTACTAGTGTTGGCACAGCCCGTCTGGAGCAATCAAAATCATCCTTGGTTTGTTCCGTTTGATTTTTAGTAGTACTTTGGAAAGCAGAGGCAGAGGGGGGAAGGCATAGACTGAAAGGTTTTTCCAGCTGAAGGACAGAACATCCACTATCCAGGCTTGCTTGTGGGGAGTCCTTGTGCAAAATTTGTCCAATTGGTAGTTTTGGGGAGAGGCAAACAGGTCTATATCTGGGCTCCCCCATTTGCTTGTCAACATGTTTAAAATCCTTGGTTCCAGTTTCCACTCGTGTGGGTCATGAGGTTTCTGCTTAGTCTGTCTGCCAGTGTATTTAATTTTCCTGGCAGGAATTGAGCTTGTAGGTGCACTTGGTAGCTCAAGGCTGTGTTCCACAATGCCATGGCTAGTCTGCAGAGGGGGTACGAATGTGTATCCCCCTGCTTGTTTATGTACCACATAATAGTGGTGTTGTCCATCTTTACCATAAGTTGTCCTGGAAGAATGTGGTCCTTGAAGGCTGTCAGAGCATTCTGTACAGCTACCATTTCTTTTTGATTGATATGCAGTTGCATTTGACTTGGGTTCCATTTGCCCTGAATGCACTTACCTGCCAGGCAAGCCCCCCATGCATAGTCTGATGCATCTGTTGTTAGGGTTTGGGTGGCAGGGGGTGGTGTGAAAGGTAGTCCCTTGTTTAGGTAGCAGGCCTCTACCCAAAAGGAATTCTAGGCATAGGCAAGGTATGATAGGAATCATTGCTTCTAGATCCTGAGAATGTTGACACCATAGGCTATTTAGATACCACTGTAGTTTCCTCATATGCAATCTTGCATATGGAATTAGAAGAATGCAGGAGGCCATGAACCCCAAGGCTTGCAATATTTGTCTTGCAAATAACAGGGTTTTTGTGGCCACTTGTCTGAAGTAAGCTGTCAAATTAATTTATTTCTCTGGCGTGAGGTAAGCCATCTGGGAAGTTGTATTTAAGCTTGCTCCCAGGAATATAATTTGTTGACAGGGTACCAGGTGTGATTTCTTTTCGTTTATGGTGTACTACAGACAAGTTAGAACCCTTTGTACAAAGGCCAGATGATTCAAAAGTATGTCCTGGCTTTCTGCCTGAATTAGACAATTGTCCAGGTATGGGTATATTTGAATATTTATTTTGCCTGCAAAATGCAATAACTGGAGCTAAGCACTTTGTGAATACCCTGGGCACAGTAGATAAGCCAAAGGGCAGTGCAGAGAACTGATAGTGCATGTGGCCTGCTTAGAAGCATAGGTATCTTCTGCAAGATTCCCTGATTGGGATGTGCAGGTATGCTTCTTTTAAATCTAGTGTTGCCAACCAGGCATCTTTGCCTAGCATAGGAAGTAATTGGCGAAAAGTCAGCATCTTGAATTTTGAAATTTACAAAAAGGTGTTTAGAGTAGACAGGTCCAGGATAGGATGCCATGAATTGTCTTTTCTGGGTACCAGGAAAAGTCTTGAGTAGAAACCCTGTCCCTTTTCCTCTTCTGGTACCAGCTGAATAGTCCCCATGCTTAAGAGAGAAAGTACTTGTTTTGGGTCTCTGCCCACTGATTTGGGGGTAGGTCCGGCCACCCCTTGGTGTTGGTAACATGTGGAAGTGAAATCTGTATCCCTGGGACACTATATTTGAAACCCATTTGTCCTGGGTAATGAGTTCACAGTTCTTTACATGAAGAGCAATCTTTCCCCACAAAGGGGCAGTCAGTTGATAAGTGCTTGGAAATTTTAAACGGAAGTCATTGAGACAGTTTACTATAGGGGGGAGTCTTATTACTCCCAGATTTGGAAGTGGAGGCCCCCCACTGCTTAGTCCTGTGTGTCCCCTGGGACTGAAACCTGGGGCTTTTGCTGTGTCTGGGTTTGGCTTGAGAAGATCTGGAAGGGGCTGGAAAAGACCAATTCTTAGAGGGCCAGTGCCTACTAAATCTTTGCGGCTGAACTTGTAAGAAATCTTTAACATTTTGCATAGATTTAGCTTTATCCTCCATCTTTTTAAGAACTTCCTCAGCCTTGTTGCCAAACAGACGGTCCTGATTTAAGGGTGCATCCAACAATTTAGCTTTAACATGATCAGGCAAGGATTGCTCCTTTAGCCAAGCATACCTTCTGAGCACAGACCCAGTAACAGCAGAACTGCAAGAGGCCTCTAATGAATCAAAACTACATTGCAAAGTATGTTTTCCAACTTGTTCAGCAGAATGCATTAAATCCTGTAATTCTTTATTTTCCACACAGTCAGGAATCAACATCATCTTCTGTTTAAGCAATCCAGTAACATGTTGCTGATACTTTAACATATGAAACTGGCAGTTTAAAGCCCTAATGGCCAAGGTTGCAGAAGTGTAAACCTTCTTACCTCATCTATCTAGTGCCCTAGAGTCTCTATCAGAAAGGGTAGGATTTTTAGCAGTAGAAGCCTTAATGCCCTTGGGCCCCTGTGAAATAGTCTCTGGATCCGCAATAGGATTTTTAAAAGGAACTTGTGTGACTCAGAGACCCTGTAGTATCTGTCAGGTTTTCTGGGAGTAGGAGGCAAGGAATCAGGGGCCAAACTAGATTCCGAAAAAGCATCATCAACAATGTCTAGTACAGGAGGAATAGTTAAATGCCTATGTTGAGGTAGGAATAAGAAATCCCTAAGCCTCTTTTGTGAATCAGAAAAATCCTGGCTTTCCCAGTGGAAATGCTCCCTTAGAGTATGCAAGGTTTCCCCAAAAAAAAAAAATCCTCTGGAGGAGAAGTAGAGGGAATGGAGTCGTCTGCATCTGAATCCTCATAAGTAGATAAGGGCAAATCCAGATGATCAGAAGAATCAGAAAAAACAGAATCCTGGTCTGAAGATTCATAAACAACTTCAGTCCTAGGCCTGTTAGAAAGGGGGGGTTGGCTACCCCTGATTAGAGTTATTAAATCTTCAGCCATTCTTATCATTTGTTTTTTAGGCATAGAGGCCTGAGCATGTGGCCTGGGCAGCAGTTTTTTAGGCATGGTTCGAGATTTAGGCCTAAGTGAACAAGGAGGCGTCGGTTTAATTTGTAAGTCCGTAGGCCTGAATACACCCTCAGAAACCGGTGTCTGCACAGCGGCTCTGGACCCACATCCGTGGGTTCCATAGTTGAAGCATCTCATGGCATACCAGACTCCGAATGGGTCTCAGTAGAGGCCTGCAAATCAGAAGTAGCGGGTATCAGGGGCTGCGAATGCACATCACTGAGTACCGGCGAACTGGCGACTGGCTTAGGAGAAGCGGCATCGACAGTTTTGGACCTCAGCGGCCTGTCTCTGTCTTTATCTTTGCGTTTTTTCAGAATCCCGGTAGTCAGATGGCTAATCGATGACATTTCTGGATAATTAAACAGAGAACCGAAATATTTAGAGGCGAAAATATACCAATGATGGATAGTGCACTGATTAAATAAAGCACAAAACTGACAGCAAGGCATGTCGTGGTCAGGGCCTAGGCAAGGAATACAGTACGAATGAAAATTTTTATGAGGTATTTGCTTTCCACAAGTAATGCAGTTATTAACTTTTACTGACATTGGTAAGGAACAAGAAAAAGCTTCCCCAATGGCATACTTAGCTTTAGTTGAAGATTTCACTTCTGAAACTCGAAAACGAAAATTTCAGGAGTCGGCCGACCAGCACTTGGAACTGCTTCTTCTTTGGTCACCACATAGCAAGAAAGACTGATGTAATGGCGTCAGCTGCATGTTTTATACCCCTGACAACCTGATGTCATGGAAGAAGGGAGAGCAACCGATGCAGGACCCAAGACTTTGTTAATCAGGCTGGCTGAGGGTTACCTACAAGCAGATAATCCAAATGTAATGACTGCAACAGTGAAACACGAAGAACATCTACACCAAAGCTTACACTAAAGCCCTGTACAATCACTTGTATAAGTGTATAGACTCAGCTGTTCCAGACAGAATCAAAGCCAGAGCCAGAAGTAACAAAAAAAAAAAAGCCACCCTGGTGGACATCCAGCATCAACAAACTTTACAACAAATGCAAAAAGTTGCTGTCTAAGAAAACTAAGATGAGGCCCCAACAATGGAAAAGCACCCTCCTCAGCCTCATGTCAACATGTCAAATCCTCTAAGGGTAATTTTGAGAAAAATTTAGCAAACACTGCCAAGGATAACTATAAGGCCTTTTACAGCTACGTATGTAACTTAAAAGGTAGGACCCAAGCATGTGCCAAACTAGTGACTAACGCTATCACACACACTGATCATGCAGAGATAGCAAACCTGCTAGTGGACAGATTTGGCAAAAATTGCACTCCCTTATCCCCTTCAAACTTATAACAAACCTTGCCCCCAACTCCCCCCTCCCACATATCTGACCAACAAATCACTAAAGCCTTGTCTAAGGCAAATAACACAGCTGCTATGGGACCAGACAGCATCTCTGGCTCATAGGTTCATAGATAGGTACTAGGCTATCTGCCCTAAGGACTATACAAGCCCAGCCAAAAAGGTACCCTGGCTTTTGCCACCAAAATTATTTTCCTGTGCCACTGTCGAGCAGAGTCACAGAAGTGATCCCTGGGGTGAATTTCCTATTTCATATCCAATCATCAAGATTTTTCTTGAAGAGTGGTAATGAGGAGCTTTGTTTGATATAGATAGATAGTTTATTCCAAAGTATGGGAAGTCTCAGGGACAGGAATCTATCTCTCCAGCATGTTCTGTTTATTGTGGTAACAAGGTTTATGTCCCTAGATTGTGTAGCTCGGAGGGACTGGGATTTCTTTAAGTGGAGCATGTCCAACAGCTCTGAGTTTGACATAGCTTTGTATGTTAGGCAGAGATCACCTCTGAGTAGGCAATATGCGACAGAGTAAAGCTGGAGTTTTTTGAGACAGTCTGCGTAGGGTATCTGTTTGAGGCCAGTAATCCTCTTTGTGAGGTATTTCTGCAGCCTTTCTAGTAGTTGTAGATGTCTTGTGAGGTACATACCAAAAGGGGCTTTGTACTCTATAATTGGTCTAATGAGTGATGAGTAGTGGGGAACAATGACCCCTTTTTTTCTGGATGAGAAACCTTTTGTGGTGAGGTGTGCCATGTAGAAGGATTACCTGACTACTGTGGCAATGTATTAGTATCAGTATTAGTTTTACAGTTGTATATTTTATATCACATACAACTTTTATATTGTGTGTTTATGGGATAGGAACATTTTAGTCAGATTGAAGCTACTTGCGCCTGTTCCTTTAAGGTAATTGGAGGGTGTGTTTTGTAATAGACTTTGCTTGCAATGGCTTTAAATGTAGCAGCACTTAAGTGTGAGTTGTTATTTTTCAGAGTCTGAAGAAGTTGGTGCAGGGCGCCAATGAAAAGCAGTATCGTGGTGCTTAATAAAACTGAAGTTGTTTGTTTATTGGCGGCTTGTTTGCTTATCCCTTTGGAATTTTAAAAAGACCTGCCTTAGTGAGTTTGGCTATCTGGCTGTGTTTATCTTTGATGAGTTTCACCTCTCTGACTGTGCTTATTTTAGGTGTTTAGTTCTGCTGCTTGGAATTAGGAACTGTGTTGGCTTAGTAGCAGTTTGTTGCTTTTGCCTTTGACTTCCAGAACAAGCATACGTGTGTTTGGGAGGCGTTTAGTCCTGCTGTTTGGCATCAGGAGCTGTGCTGGTCATGCTTAGTCATGGTCTCAAACTGAATTCAAAGAAATGCATCATCATTCCCTTCAATAAAAACAATGTTCCTTCACACTATTAAATTAACAATACCTTATGTACCTACAAAGTGGTAAGAGATCTGGGATCACAAGTAGACTGTGACCTTAACTTTGACCACCATGTGTCTACTGTTGTACGGAAGGCTTTCTACATAGCACACTTGATTAGCAAAGGCATCACCTCTAGAGCAAAGGAGGTTATAACTCCTCTATACCTGTCACTAATCAGGCCCATAATTGAGTATAATGCCCCTTTCGGCATGTACCATACAAAGCACCTGCAGCAATTGGAGAGACCTGAGAGGTTTCTAACTATAAAGATCAAGGGACTCCAGCACGTGCCTTACACAGACCAATTATAGGCTCTGTCACTAAACTCATTATTATATAGACTTCTTAGGGGAGACTTATAACTGGCTTACAGAGCAATCTTCGATCCAAACCTAATGAATTTGCTGCAAATCCATAAATCAAATGGGAGTAGTGCTACCCATTCCAGGGACCTAAATATGGCCTGTGACTTGTATTGGATGTGCTGGAGGGACAGATTTATCTCCCAGTGACTGCCACATCTTTGGAAATGGCTACCAGTTAATGTGAAACAGAGCACTTCTGTGACACTGTTCAAAAGGAACCTGGACGAGTGGATGGGGCACCATAACATCTTACTGGGGATAGTGCCCACAACCCTTCTAGGCATGGGTAGTCTTACTAAATACAGTCCTGGGTATTGACTACAGTATCTATGATATTACATTGGGATGAAACAGCTAGGCTTGAAATGACCTCTGGGTCAATAGTCTAGTAACCTCCTATGATCTTATGATCCTAAGATCCTATTCAAGCAACCAACCTGCTAATCAGACTTGTGTTGTGGTCAAGGCTTTCTTCATCTATGCCACAAAACCAGGACCAATGTATAGGCAACATTTTATAGTTGAGACTGTAAAACAAGCCGAGAATCACCATAGCTTTCAACTGTCCAGATTTTCTGAGAATGTCCAGATTTTTGTCTTATATTTTTTGTTTGTTGCTCATAAAATTTTGTTTTTTTCTGGCAAATTATTAGCTAGTCATTGAGAATAGGATTCTGAAAATAATGACAAACATTTGAGTTTCAGACTTCATACCATCAGAAAATTCATGCTATGGAAAACCTTACATTCTATCAACTTTTTAAGTTTGTAAAAGCAGTATTTCAAAATTGTCCCTATTTTTAGCCCTTTGCTCCCCCATTTTTTATGAATTCGACCAAATTTCTTGCTCTAAGAGGTTGAGAGGTATGAGAACCACTGATGGCGAGCCGTTCATGTCATACATTTCTTGGTAACTACCACATATTGATCAGGTATTTACCATAGTCTCCTCATAAATCTGCACTTGTCACTCAGTAAATCCCTCTACCTACATCTGTAGAAGCAAGGTATAGATCCATATGCTAAGGAGTGATATAACGTTTGCAGGCCTTAGTGTTAGAAAGGCATCCCATCACATAAAAGAACCCCAGTCAAGTTTACCATCACACAATGATTGATATCAGACAAAATCTAAACTGATATGCATAGCCATTGCTTCACTATTGTCTAAATTTCATCTAGAATTTTACACAGACTGAACTTCCATAAAAGAATGGATAACAACAATTAACAAAACATTAATTTAAATGACATCACACTTCTGACTTTATCAGAATAGTATTATTTAATGTCACAGCTATTCTAATACTTGAAGATAATAAATATCAATACCCAAATTAATATATGTAAACATTATGCAAATGTTACTCCTCTTACTCCTCTTTAATTTTTTTCATAAGAAGCATGATTTGATATCTACCTTTCATCAACAAATCAAATTTTTTTATCATGGCACTATATCTTGTAGTATGAGAATCTGAAAATGCCTACAGTCTGTCAGTTGTTAAAAGCAATGTAGTATGCTCAACTTGGCAGTCTTGTGTGCACATATTTAAATACTTAATTCATTTTCCGGCAATCAGATATCTCTAAAGATAATTAATAAAATGAGGACAGCAATCTGGAAACCTACTTTATGCTAATAAAATGTTGTTGCAGGAAATGTAAGAAGCAACCACAAACTCGACAATGTGGTACTGGGAAACTGTCAGTGAAAAGTTTCTTAATTTTTTAACAAATTTAACAAACTATCCATATTGCAGAGTATTCTTATTACAAAATATTTTGTGGCCCAGGAGACTAGAAACATGAAGACTGAAACTGGCCAAACAGCTGTTACTAAGATGCATTGCTTCCAATTTATAATAATTAATCTTGCAGGCTGAGACTTGGCTACATTCCTATGGAACCAGCCATAGCTCAGGAATAAACATCTCCAGAGTAGCAAAGGAATAGAATATCCATCCATGTATAAAAGGGCCTTCTGTTCCTCCATGCAATCTGTTAAACACCAAACGCAAGGAGGTTAAGTGAAATACATATGGTCACATAGCATGTCTTAGAGGCAATTTAACTAAATTTAAATGTAAAACGTCAGTATTTTCTGCTACACAGCTAAGATAATGTGCTGCTTCTCTAAACATATAAAATTAGTTCTGATGTAAGACGGCAAGTTATGCAATTCAAAAATGTGTATGATTATTATTGGTAGGTGTAGTTCATACTAACCATTCCATAGCATTCCAACTAAGCTAATAATCTTTCCTATCTAGTCATATTTTCACCTTCAGTAACAATAAACTGTGAACTGTACTAAAACTAAACAAGGAATGATATATACTCTTCTTTTTTTCCAACATGTGATGTCATACTTGCCCAACTAAGGATAAACCAGAATCAAGGACTAGTGGTAAAACTAAAGTATTCCTTAGGTCACAAACTGTTACTTTTATACTTGTCCCAGTTAGCCAGCATGTCCTCATCATATTAATTTCAGGCAGCCATCTGAAAAAAAATAGTGTTCATGTAGTAAAAGGATCGAATGAGAATACCAAGTACGTAGAAAATAAAGACAACATATTTATGCTTCATAGATGAAGTAAATCACAAATTCAAAACTTTAAGGCTGTGTGTGTGTGTGTGTGTGTGTGTGTGTGTGTGTGTGTGTGTGTGTGTGTGTGTGTGTGTGTATCCATGCACATTTGTGTGTGTATGCATGAGGATATAAGTAAATTGTTAGGATTGCATATAATTAATATGTAACCACAAAATACTTCAAACAGCATGGGAAATATTGTTTAAAAACAAGCAACTCTGAACCGTACCCACAAAAACATTTATTAAGAGCTTCCATTCCACAAAGACTGGTACTTTTTCAGAATTTGACAAATTTCCCATCTTTGTAGAATGAACATCCTCAATCAAAAAAATATTCTTGGTTATGGTTCAGAGACAGCGTGGTGCTTTTTTTTAAAATAATTACTGTGGAACACTATAAAATGTACAAGTAAATCTTTATCAGCATTTTGTTTATTGTAGATATCAATATGTGTTCAGGAACTTTTAATAAAAAGATTATAAATAAAGAATAAATAAATGACATTTCTATAAATTTAAGTAAAGCAACTTTCACATCATTCATTATAATTTAGCAAGCAAGCTGCTATTTAGGAGTAAAGACAGTATATAAAGCAAATGGCTACAGAGACTTGGGTATCACAGTGGAAAAGAATTTAGCCCCCAAACTGTACAAAGATAATAAGCAAGAAAAAAAAAATTGAGATTGTCATATTGCATAATGGAATTTCTATGGTCAAAGTCATAAGGCTATTATTGGCAGTCTTTAATTCTGGAATGTGCAGCACATTCAAATATGCATGTTTACATTGGAATGTATATAAAGGAAGAAGTATAAAAAATACAGAGAACATTCAACACACACTTCACTATAAATAATCCATGCCTTAGGAATCACTTCTGTGAGGAGATGGTAAGAATTTTGTAGTAGCTGTAACAGCAAGGTCTCGTACAGAAGATGGACAGCAAACCTCATTCTAGTACTTAAAACAGTCATAGAGAAATATCTGTTCAAAGGACTTAAAACAGTTCCACTCTATTCTAATGAAAACAGCAAGAATTACACAATCTGTATGGTCACATGGATATTGCACACAATTTTCGCAAGTATTGATGAATTAAAATATCACCCGACGGTACAAGTAAGTTATGGCAAGACTGATATAAGTCCTAGTTATGAAGAGTTCATTCACCAATGGCTGAGCAGAAGGAAATGGATGGCTTGGATTGCTTACCAGAAAGCCTGCAAACCACTTTCTGGGATAGTCCTAATGGACTACCAGTTTTTGTATAAGACAAGTTATATACGGTTCATGCAGATAAGGGCCTATAGTTCTAAAATTCATTAGACAAAAGTAATAGTCACCAAGAACAACAGTTTTTTTCAGAAACAATACTGAAGTTCAACAAGCCACCAATTCAAAGGTTATATGAACAAACCCGCCATTTGTGAATTTCATGTCCCAGGGAAAAGCTTTATTCATTGCTGGTCAAAATGATGTCTGCTTTTACAAACTTCTTACCCACTATATGATGATGTAACAGTTCCTGTTGTGTTGTCTAGCCGACCAAAGACTGTATGTTGCTTTTTGGCCTTATATCACTTCCACTTGGCAGGCTTTGCTTTTAAGGCAGCAGATCTACTGTTCATTTGGAACTGATTTCTTACAATGCTGGATGCATTCTAGATATCTTTTCTCTATTTATACTCTCTGAGTGGGGGAATCTGTACAAGTCTAGTTGTAGGTCACCTTTCCTCAAACACTACCTTTACTATGCATCTAAGATCTGTTTTAAAAAGTAACTTGTCATGTCAGAAATATTCAGAATTTCGTGGTGATTGTCTTCAGACTGCATTTCTTTGCATGTCTTTAGTTACAGTTTATTTTTATTTATTTTTTTTATAGAGCTGGCATTTACTCCCCTTGCCAAATTTTTACTAGATTTATTGCCTGATTTTCCTCTTCTTTCATCTTACTTTAGTACACATTAAACCACTTCAAGTAAATCTCATACTGTTCATTTTGTACAATAATTACAGTACAATAGCAATCAAAGGTTTACTGTATTTATATGTGCTCTTTTATATAATCTCGGGTTATTCCTTCTTCCTTCCAGCTTTCTCCTTCTTCAAATGTTTTATACAGCCAGCCCCCAGCTTCCTAGTTTGCTTAACTGCTTCATTAATATTTGACAGCTAATGATGTTTTTTTACTGTGACACAAAATAATATTCAGAAAATTCTGCTACATTTCATTTGTTAATTAACTATAATCTCCTATAAAAAAGTATCATGATGTGTGCACATATCTACTAGTCAGAACATAAACATAAGACCAAAGCAACAGTAGAACCAAAAAGATGTTACTGGTACTTGAAGGCTTCCTTCTTTTGGAGGACATGCTCTTTAATTCACTTTTGTATACTTCCAGTTCACAGCCATACCTCCTTATGGTGTTCAGAACTATTTTTGGGTCTGGCTTCTTTAACTAAGTGACCTACCAGCAAATAACAGGCAGCATTAAAAAGGGCAAGGAAATAACAGAATGACAGTAAGACTATTAGTTGAGTATGTCCTGCAGTGGAGAAATTAATATTTATTTTCCACTTATCAATCATATTTTCATATTTATGTTCTTATTTTCATAACTGAGAGACCTACAAGTTATTGAGGTAAATGGATGTGGGAGACAGGACAATTCACTGAAACTGTTGGTTTATATCATACTATTCTGGAAATAGTTTTAGTCGTTTGTTACTAATTATGAAAGTAAGCATTGCTAGTTGTTTGTTAGTAATTATGAAAGTAAGCAATATTTCCATATGTACTTAATACTTCAAAAACACAGTGATTTACAAACTGTTGAATGACATTAGATTAAACCTTAGATATTGCTGAAGAAAACTGTAAGTTGCATATCTTGAGAGATATCCAGTATTATTTGTATTGCTAATTATACAATTAAAAACGAAGTTATATACTCACCATAAAGTTTCAGCTGTGTTGTCCATTTTCATTTTTCCTCAACTGTTGGGTTCAGATCCAATCCTCAGATCTACCTCAGTCATTACTAAAGCTTGTAGTAACTAAAAAGCTCTTGAGCTTCCCCTTAATGCACCAACCCCTAAAATACCTCAGATTTTGTTTGTTGATTTTTACCAGAAGTGGTAAATAATAAGAAAGGTATTTAAAAAATTGTGTGATCTATAGAGGAAACCATTTTAGGAGCTCAGTCAAAAGGACTGCAATATATTTACAATATCTCATTAATGCAGAAGTTGGTAGAAACAAAGGATGGTAGTTGGTGGGCAGGAAGTTGAGGAAGAATGAAAATGGACAACACTGATGGAATGTTATGGTGAGTACATAACTTCTTCAGCTGATGTTTTCAATTTTCATTCCATCATCAGCTGTTGGGGTTAAGTCCCCAGCTACCTAAAGCCATGGGTAGACTCTAAGGAAGGATGTTCCTGAGCACAGATGAACCAAAAGATGGCTTACCTCTTGAGGCCAGATCTAATTTGTAATGAGGGATAAAGGTATGAGGACTTGCCCAAGTTGCTGCTGCACAAATGTTATCCATGGAAATCCTGGATAAAAATACTGAAGAAGTTGCCATGGACCTAGCTAAATGGGATCTTATAGGTTTAGTTAAGGTATGATCCAATGTGTTATAGATAAAAGAAATACAATCAGTCATCTATCTGGCTAAAGTTACTTTTACGACTGGTTTACCCAATTTCAAATCTGCAAAGGAAACAATTGGTCTATCTTTCTGATTTATTTCATCCTATGCAGATAAAAACATAATTGTCTGTGAACATCAAATAAATGCAACATATATTCACCTTTGTTTGCAAATTTTGGAAAGAATACTGGCAAATTAATGGACTGGTTGATAGTGGATTCTGACACCACCTTGGAAAGAAAAGATGCACTGGTTTGTAATGTAACCTTATCTTTATGAATAATCAAGTATGTAGGGAAGTTTTGAAAACAAGGTCTGAATTTCTGAAATTATTCTAGCTGAGGTAATGGCTACTAAAAAAACAGTTTTCCAAGTAAAAAAACATAAGGTCACATTTAGCTGCTGGCTCAAGGGTGGGGAATGTATTAATGCTTGCAGTACCAAGTTCAGATCCCATAGAGGAGTAGGATCTTTAAATGGTGGTTTCAAAAGAAGAGTGCCTCTCAAAAATGCTTTGCACAGTTTAGCAGAGGCTACTGAAGAACCTTCAAATCCAGTATGAAAATTAGATATTGCTGCTAATTGAACCTTAATGGTAGAGGAGTTTCCCCCTTCTTTAAAGAATTAAGCTAAAAATTCAAGTATGTTATGCATCAGAACTGAGAAACAATCAATATGATTTTATTGTGCCCAGTAAAGAAATATTTTTCCTTTACTTGAATAGAGTTTTTGTGTTGAGAGTTTATGGGAAGATAAAAGGATACAGCAGACAAGGGAAGAGAGCATAGCTTGTTTGGCTATCAATGGAATTAGAGAAACCAGGCTGTAAGTCTGAAGTTTTAGATGTCTGGGTGAATCATGTCTGTTGGGTGAGACAGAAGTTCTGGAATTGGATCCAGAATCCAAAGTTGGTAAAGTAAATGAGGCCATAGGTAGGGGAACCAAACCTGTCGAGGCCAGTAAAGTGCAATAAGGTTAACTTTGCTCTTCAACCTGGCAGCCTTCTGCAGAAATTTTGGAATCAGTGGGTAAGCATAAAGCAGACCAGCTAGCCATTCATGAAGTAGAGCATCCTTCAGTGATTTCCCCTGCAGGGGGATCAGAGCAAAGTAGCTGCTGCATTGGTTGCTTAGAGGAGAAGCAAAAAGGTCACAGTTAGGCTAGCCCCATTGATGAAAAATAATTTCTGTCATTTTCTTGTTGAAAGACCACTCATGAGGTAGAAGACTATATCTGCTCAATTTGTCTGCTGTCACATTGGAGTTCCTCTGAATGTGTGTTGCTATGAGAAAGTGGTTGGATGAGATCTCCCATTGACACACTCTGAGTGCTTTTCAACATAAGGGGTATGATTTGGTCCCTTCTTGTTTGTTAATGTACCAAATTACTGACATACTGTCTGTCTGAATGGCATTTGTCCCTGAAGTGCATTCTGAAAAGCCTACAATGCTAAGACCACTGCTCTCATGTCTAGGATATTTATGTGCAAATTAGCCTCTTAAGGGGACCAAGTGCCTTGGACTGTTTTCCGCAGAAGGTGCCCCCCCCCACCCCAACTTGTAAGCATCCATGGTCACTACAGCCT
The DNA here is from genome assembly GCF_019279795.1 of Protopterus annectens. Lineage (NCBI taxonomy): Eukaryota > Metazoa > Chordata > Ceratodontiformes > Protopteridae > Protopterus > Protopterus annectens. The sequence goes on along the minus strand of NC_056725.1, from coordinate 946,244,121 downwards.
CTGGCTGAGGGAGAATGATTAGACAGCCTTTTAGAACTTGATCTGATTGAACCCACCACCTTTGATCGCTCTTCCATACTTAGGTGATTCACATTTATACTGACATGGGTTGGTAAAAGACCAACCACTGTGTTGTTAACATCTATTGAAGAACTCTCATATGGAATCTGGCTAGATGTACTAAGGTTATTGCCACTGACACTGATCCTAGAGCTTAAAAGACCAAACAGACTGAAATCTTGGTACTGCATACTATTTTTCTGACCTGTAGTTTGATAGTCTGAATTCTTGAGAGAAGAAGAGAAGCTGCCACTGACTTCATGTTAAAAACTGCTCCTATAAATTCCAAATTTTGAGATGGTTGTAGGTGAGACTTGTCGTAATTTATGGTTATCCCGAGATAAGAGCAAATCTGGAGTACTTGATTTCTTGCCCTTATTAACAGATGCCTGGTTGGGGAGGTAATGAGCCAGTCTAGATATGAAACCACCTGGAATCACTGCAGTCTCAAATGAGCTACATCTAATGCCATACATTTGCTAAACACCCTGGGGGCTGTAGTGATGCCAAAAGGCAGAGTTCTGAACTGGTGGTGACTGCCTCCCAGATGGAAGCATAAATACTTTCTGGATTGTCTATTCATCTTTATGTGAGAGTATGCAACCTGAAGGTCTATCAACCACATCCAGTCGTCCTTGCCCAGAAAAGGGAGAATTGACTGAACCATGACCATCTGAAACTTTGTGTGTCAGACTGACTTGTTCAAGTTGCTGAGATCTAAATCTTGTTTCCCAACCCCCGTTTTCTTTGGCACTAAAAAGAATCTTGAGTAAGTTCTGGATTCTATCTGGTCTGACAGGACCCTCTTGGATGACTCTTTTTTCTAACAGCTTTTGTATTTCTATTGCTGCTTCTTACCTCTGAGTGGGTGGAACATCATGAATTTTTCATAAAGTTGGAGGTGGAAGGGAAAAGGTTATTATATAACCTCTGGAAATAATCATCTGCACCCAGGTATTTTTATGTCTAGTCAGACCCTCTGGTGCAGGGATAATTGACCCCCAATCGCCTCCAGAGTGGGACAATCAGGCCTCCTTTCAGAAGCGCTGGTAGGGTCTGACAGAGAAAGACTCTCTAGACCCCTGGTTGTGAGGGCTTCCTCTGCCAGGGGAGTAGTGTCATCTATTAGAGTCCCCCCTCCTGCCCATAGTGGAACTTTCCCCATGTGTGTCCCGGAAAGGTCCTTTGGACTTCCTGAACCACATCTTCCAACAGCATCATTCATTCCTTGAAAATGATCTTCAAGGGATCAAAAAATGTACGTCCACTGCAGAGGGGTTCTTTCCATCCTTCTCATACCTGAATAATGCATCCTTCATCTTGGGGCCAAACAAAGAAATGTTGTTAATGGCAGCATTGATGAATGAGGACTTGAAAAGCTCCACAAAATCATGTAAGTGCATCCAGGTGTGCCTCCTAATGGATATGCCTAAACCCGCTGCCCTTGAGGTGCCTTTGGCTGCATGTGAAATAAGCCTCATGGGTGAATTTGAAACAGATTGAAGGGTAGCCAATTGAGAAGCCACAGATGACTGGGCCTCAGCAAAAATGGTTCCTGAAAGGGAAGTTGAGAGTTCTTTGATCAAATTCCGTTGCAGCCTAGTAAAATGTGCCAAATAGTTCAGTGACCTAAGGGCAAAGGTCACTGAAGCAGAGACTCTTTGCAAACCTGTCCATCTCCCTAGACTCCCTGTTAGGGGGGGGTGAACAGAGGAACACTGATCGGCAAGTTCTTTCTTGGTGCCCACAGCTATGACCATGGCATCCACGGGAACCCCTTTAGCCCAAAGTTCCTTCCCTACAGGTGGAACTAGAATCCTATTTGGCCTTTTAGGTGCTGGTTCAGTTGCATCTGACTCCTTCCACACTTGCCAAGAGACAAAATCAATGATCTCCTCAGTGAGTGGAGTAACCAAGAAGGTAGATGGGCCAGACCCAAAGGTCTCCAGAAATACTGACTCCTCAGGTGAAGGGTTGCTGGAGGTCCAACCACCTCTCTGTTTCAGGATCTCAAGGATGTCTCCAAATGAGCTGTCTTTTGGAGGTGATCATGGGGACCCTTCACCTTCATCAAAATCCGTATCCTCAGTGACTGACTCTTGAGGACAGTCCAAGTGCCTCCTCTTGCACTTTCTCTTCCTTGGGATCTCCTCAGTGGGGTCTTCCAGGAAGGTGTCAGAAGAAAATGTGAAACCCTACTGGGTAGTTTGGAGGTCTCAGGTTGGTTGCCTCTGTGGTGTCGAATGATGAGGTTCCAAGCACAGAGACATCTGGGAACTGGACTGGAAATCCAAGGGGGTTGGATCTGTGAGTCTTGTAGAAAAGAACACCCTCTTCACAACCTTGAAGGCAGAATGTCCTGGAGAGAGAGAGATGATGTTGGAGCCAAGAAGGCAGCTTCTGGACTGTCTCCTCCCACCCCGAAAACAATCTCCCCGAGGAGGAAGTTGGAGCTGAGCTATACAATGCTGAAGCACCAAGGCACATAGACAGCTTTGAGACCTTTGTAGTCAACTCCAGCACCTCACATTAGACAGGGAGGTTTCTGCTCCAAGAGTCTTCAGGATCCAAAGATGTCAGAGCCGGGACACTCAAAGTCAAGTTTGGATCCAATGATAATGCCATCCTCGAATCCAAGCCTGACGGACCTGGAAGACCCAGATTCAGGGACTTTGAAGCAACCAAAGGAATCAGACAAAAGTCTGACTTGGTGGAGGGGTCAATGGATGGGCTTCCTGACCCAAAATGGTAGGAGCCAATAACACATCCATCTGGATCTTCACTGAGAGAAACTTCCTCATCATCCAATCCACTTCTTCTTCAGTCAAACTCCTGGATGAACTAGATGATGCCAGGGAAGATGAATTTGTGTAGCACCTTTCTAGAAATGAGGAAGGCAGCCTAAAAGGTACAGGATCAATCGATAGGGCATATCAGGTCTTAGGTAACACTGTTGGAGCCATAGTAGTTGGACACGGCAGTTTCTTAGTCAGATCTGAGGATGTAGAATCCGATTACCTCTTTTTCTTCAGATCCAAGGGGGAAGAGGTTTGAGACCTCCTAGAATCTGATTTAGTCCTCTTCCTGGAAGGCTTGGAAGACAGAGCCAAGAAAGTAGAAGGAGCAGGAAATTTCAATCCCTTCGTCTTCAGTTTGACTTCAGACTCCTGTAATAGCTTCTCCAAAAGAAGAAGACAACATATCTTTCAATATTAATTTAATTTTCTCTATCCACTAATGCACATGGATTAAAACTTTGGCAGATGAACAGTCTTCTTGCAGGTGCTGCGGACATAAGCAATAAACACACAGAGTGTGGGCATCTGAAACAGGCAACTTGTGTCCACACTTCAAACATTTCTTGAAGCTGGAAGGGCCCTTATCAGCCATTCTTACAACAAAAAGAAGAAAAAAACAGCTACAAAAGGTTTTTTTTGGCAGGAAAAAGGGAAGAACAGGAAAAAAAGATTACTAACAATGGTAATGAAATTACACCGATGTGTAAAAGAAAAGAGGGAGAAAATATACCAATGATGGTATTAACAGATATACTAGAAGTACAAGGGTAAGGGAATGATGGAAAAAAGCAGTATATAAGGTTTAAAAGGAAAACTAACTTATCTGAAGAGTTTGCGATGAAGCCCAAGAGTTATGGCAACCATGTCTTTTTGTGAAAAGTGGCAAATGAGATCTGAGGTATGTTAGGGATTGGTGCATTATGGGTAAGGGAGAAGCTTGAGAGCTTTTTGGTTACCATGAGCTTTAGCAAAGGCCAAGTCAGATCTGAGGATTGGATCCAAACCCAATAGTTGACAATAAAATGAAAATTACAACATCAGATCATATGTTTTCATATTTCTGTAAATATCCATGTACTTATACAGGTATTTCTTGTTGTCCTGTGAAAGCATATGTCTGGTTAACAAAACATATTCTAACAATAGATGTCTTGATTATACAGTTTTCAGGATGAAATTTAAAAACTATATAATTTAAGGTTTCTGTGCCTTGTAAAGTATTATGTTACTTATAGAAATGACTATGAATGCACTGACTATTCACACTTAATAGCTTTTAATGATTTACATTTGTTTATCTTATGCTTCTTAAGTTTATTTTTCCGAAACTGGTCTGGAATGCAAGGATGTGTGTAGACTGACAGAAGTGTGACATTCCAAACCACGTAGATGTTAATGAATTAATGCAGGTACTGATCAAACTGCAGTATTTCAGAGACATAAATTCTATAATCACTTACACTTTTTTAGTCACTTACATCCACAAACTCATTCTGATTTGATTTATAACTGTAGTCATGAACAATTCCCAATTCCACATTTTGTGAAATTAAAGAGTAATACATGTGATTATTTTTAGAATAGACTTACAATTCTCTGGGAGACAGTCTGCTCATACCTCTGCCTTGATATTAGCTGGCATGAGGCAACCTTAAGGTTTCAGATGCTGATGACAGTCTAACCAAAGTCCTTAGATTACATGATTTATTAAGGTGATATATAAAAAAAGCAAAATCCTAGCAACAAGTTGCATAGCTGGACAAGACAGATAACTTTGCTTTCACCTTCTATATTAAATTAGCAAGCAATCAATGCTTCAGGCTTACGCTTCAGGCTTATGACTGATTAATATATATGGCCAAAAATAGCATGATCATTAATAACCTTTCTTGGTTTAATATTAAGGGCATAGATGTGTAAACTGATGTTGAGCCTATGAGTTCATTGATACTTACTGCTCTTTTTAGAGATATTATTGAATTATTACCCGTATTATCCGAGCCTGCTGCCATTTATTTAATCATTTTTGTTATATTCAGTTGTTAACTGGGTAAGCCCACTCGCCATAAACTCTATTTTTTTCAGAGGCAATGCAGTAGTACTACATAGTTAAGTTACGTGTTCATCCTCACATACCTTGCAAATATATTTAAAGACTTGGAAATAGAACTGTAAGATGAAGCTTGTTTAAGGTGTATTTATTTATTTATTTCATTTAACATTTGTTTACCAGGAAAGTTCAAATGGGCCAGCGTCCATTTTCAGCAGAGGCCCATGGAAAAAAGCTCCACAAACAATTAGCATAATTACGATCAGTTGTACACTGTAGACAAGGACATTTTGCATATATCATAAAAATCTCCATTGAAGAACAAGACAGACATTAACACATACTGTAGCCTACAATCATCTTCTTCAGGGGACACATAACTAAAATTACTTTGCTAACTATAACATAATACACATTGAAACAGGACTTTTTGAAATGCCATGAATTTTACAATGGTGTAAAGGACTAACATTTTTACATCCAGTCATACAATACCAATCTTACTTAGAGAAAGGCAAAAAAAAAGACAAATTACATACTGTAATTTGAAGTCATCATGGTCAGAGAATACAGACCTAGAATAGAATGTTTACTATAAGTAATATGCATAAGAAATGGACTTTTGAAAATACCATAAAGTTCATAAAGGTGGAATGGGCAGACCCTATACATCCATACACGTCTTGCCCACAAGGCACTGGCATAAGATACATGTGTAAGGAGTACCTTTAAGAGAGAGAGAGGGGAACAATACAAGTAAATATTTGTTAAAGGAGTAAAAGGGTAAGGGTGTGGGGTGGGACAGAAACAGAAAGTTTAATTGTAGTTCCATATGATGGAAAATAATTGAAGGAGAAATAGGTAAAAAGCTAATGGACAGGAAGAATGAGATTTAGCCAAGGCAGGTACATGGGCAAATGCAGTTATTATTCAGGTGGGTCTTAAGTAGCTTTTTGAATTGGGTTAGGTTAGTAGTAGCATTTATTGATTGACAGGTAGTAGTCCAAATTTTGGAGAGATAGCTAGAATCAAGAGAGTCTCCAGTGATTCTCTCCTGTCTATCTGATGAATCTGGGCATCTTGAGGCAATGTAGAAATTGCCTCATGTACACAGACAACCCTCTCCTCCTACCACCCAACACTACAACCTGTGAGAGATGCACTTATGTAGCTAAACTGGAAATAAAGCTCTTTCCATCCAAGACTGAAATTGACAGTCATGAGGAGAAGGTAAACATTTGCACCACACCACACTCATCACAGTCTCACTAAATCTACACAACCAAAATCCACACATAGTAACACATAAACATTCGCGGAGGCTCTCAATAATAATCTGTTTAAGCAACAGAGACCTCCAAAGCAGAAATGCAAGCAACCTCCATCTCCCAACACATCCCAAATGACACATAACCCACAGACTCAGTGTGCCACTCAACCACAACCAATAAGGCAAAACAACGTACCCAACACACTAGTCATAGGTGACTCTATAGTCAGGCACACTGATGTCCCACTCACCAGACTAAACAAGGAGAAGGTTACTGTCAGCTGCCTGTCGGGTGCCAGGATCCGACACATAACCCATGCACTCAGGTCACTCCACAACAAGTACAAATATGACTCTGGCATTATCCATGTTGGTGTGAATGAACTGAGACGTACCTCCCTGGACTACATGAAAAGAGACATGGAAGAGCTCTCCGATCTTGTAGCCCAGGCAGGTATGACCCTAGCCCTGAGTAGCATTCTGCCATCGCCCAGAATGATACCGCAGTACAAGGACAAAATGATTGACTCCAACAATTGGCTAAGCTTCTGGTGTCATTCTAAGGGGATCCAGTATCTGTCTGCTTGGGATGACATGGTCGACAGCCCACGATGCTTTGCCACAGATGGCCTGCACCTGTCGCATTTGGGATTCCGGATACTGGCTAAGGCTCTTGCTGCCCCTACAGTGCCTTTTTTTAGGAAAGGTTCAAATAACAAATTCACCACTGTAACAGGAACAGGCAAGCAAAAACTGAGGGTAATGCTACTCAATGCTAGAAGTCTAAATCTCAAAATGCACTCACTCGAGGCACTCCTTAAAAAGGAGAACATCGATATCTGTGCAGTGACTGAGACCTGGTTCAAGGCTTCAGAGAGCACCCCTGCACTACCAGGCTATAACTCATACCACACTTTTTCGGCCATGTAACCTGGACTGAAACACCAAAGGCGGAGGTGTGTCCATATTCATTAAGGATATCCACACCTCCAGGCTAGTTGCTCAGCATAATGCATCCGAGGTTATCCAAGTGCAACTAACTCTGGGCAAAACTGCAATCCAAATTGTAGCTTGCTACAGATCCCCCACCATGCCCCAGGATTCCCACTCCTCTTTTCTTGATGTACTGGAAAATATTAGGGTTCAACCAAACACCCTAATAATGGGCGACTTCAACTACCCCACCATTAACTGGGAAAACTACTCGTGTACCAACTCCTTAGCTCAATGCTTTCTGGAATTCATAAACTTCAATGCCCTGGATCAACTTATCCACACCCCCACCAGGGGGAACAATATCCTAGACCTAGTCATTACTAACATGAGTGCCCGGTGTTCCACACCTGAAGTCAACTCCTCGTTGGTCCAATCCGACCATAAGCTAATCACCCTTGATATCCACATCCCGCCCCCACCCCTCATTAAGGAAACCACTGCAAAAAATTTCTCCAAAGCCAACTTCATGCTTCTTAAGACAGAAGTGGTGAACTTAATACAGTTACAACTGCTGAATCCTACACAAATGCACTCTATAAGCACTTACATGAGTGCATGGATCGTGCTATTCCAAACAGAACCAAGACGCTATCCTCCAAAAAAAGGAAGCCAATCTGGTGGTCCTCTGCCATGAACAAACTGTACAACAGAAGGAAGAAACTGTTGCAAAAGAGAGTAAAATCCCATGAGTGGAGCAGCTCCCTTGTCAGCCTCAGTAAGAAACTGAGATCCCTTATAAGATCCTCCAAAGCTAGCTACGAAACCAAAATCGCCACTAATTCTAAGGACAACTACAAAGCATTCTATAGCTATGTCAAGAATCTCAATGGCAACACCCAAATGTGCTCTGAGTTGCAGCACAATGGCATGAAAATTACAGAACAAACTGATATTGCCAACATCCTGGCAAATAGGTCCAGTGCTAACTTTACCCCCCCTCACCCCCTAAAGGGCCCATATCTATACAGGAAGAATGCAGAGTCCTTGTAATCACAACTACGCAGATAAAAGCTGCACTCTCTAAAGCCAAAAACACAGCATCCATGGGACCGAAAAACATCCCAGGCTGCATTTTATACGAACTTAAGAGCGATCTGACTCCCCACTTAAGCACCATGTTCAATAATAGATTTGCATCAGGCTTTGTGCCCACTAAATGGTGCACAGCAACAGTTATCCCTCTCCACAAAGGGGGAGCCACCACTGATCCCGGGAACAATCAACCTATTAGCCTGATGAGCCTGGTCTGCAAGGCTATGGAACGTATCATCATGAAACTCATAAACAAAGACATTGGTAACCTCCAAACTCTGGATCCCACCCAGTTCGGGTTTGTGAAAGGCAGATTATGCCCACTGAACCTGATCGACTTCTTTGAGGCAGTCACCAAAGCCGTAGATGAGGGTAAGGTGGTTCACACAGCCTATCTTGACCTTGCCAAGGCTTTCAACACCACCCCCCCATTCTGGAATTATAGCTAAACTCACTAAACTAGGTATAAATCCCTATGTCACAAGATGGGTTGCCAACTGGCTCACTGACAGAACCCACACTGTAAAAGTTGCAGACTCCAAATCTGACCTCAAATCAGTGACAAGTGGAGTACCACAGGGTTCCGTCCTGGGACCTCTCTTGTTTGATATCAACTTCTCTGAAGTACAGGCTAACACAGAAGGCCTTTGGCTAATGAACCTCACAGATGACTGCAAACTAGGACCCATAGTCAAGTCCCCAAATGATGCAGACATTGTACAGAAGGGCCTCACTGAGACAGATGCCTGGTGTTAGAGCCATGGCCTCAAGCTCACTGCTAAAAAGTGCAGTGCCATCCCCTTTGGTAAAAACTCTGTACCCATGAACTACCACATAGGCAGCAATCTACTTAACACCAAATGTGTGATAAGAGACCTTGGGACCCAGGTGGACAGTAGTCTCTCCTTTGATAGTCACATTGCCACAGTAGTCAGGAAGTCCTTCTACGTGGCACACCACATCATAAAAGGGTTCTCATCCAGGAAAAAAGAGGTCATTGTTCCCCTCTACTCGACACTCATTAGACCCATTATAGAGTACAATGCCTCTTTTGGAATGTACCTCACAAGACATCTGCAGCAGCTGGAAAGGCCACAGAAGTACCTCACAAAAAGGATTACTGGCCTCAAACAAATGCCCTACACTGACCGACTCAAAAAACTCCAGCTTTACTCCATAGCATATCGTCTACTCCGAGGTGATCTCTGAGGTGATCTCTGCTTAACATATAAATTTATGTCAAACCCAGAGCTGTTGGACATGCTACACCTAAAGAAATCCCAATCCCTCTGAGCTACACACTCTAGGGACCTAAACCTTGTCACCACAATAAACAGGACATGCTGGAGGGATAGATTCCTGTCCCAGAGACTTCCCATACTCTGAAACAGGCTACCCATCTATGTCAAGCAAAGTTCTTCATTAGCATTCTTCAAGAAAAATCTTCATGAGTGGATGAGAAATAGGAAATACACCCCGGGGATCACTTCTGTGTCTCTGCTCAACAGTGGCACAGGCAAATAACTTTCTTGGGTGGTGTAAGCCAGGGAATCTTGTTGGCTAGGCTTACATAGGCCCTTGGGCCATTAGCCTAGTACCTACCTATGAACCTATGAACCTATGAACCAGTGTGATTGATTTAGTGATTTGTTGGTGTGAATGAATTGAGACGTTTGTTGGTGTGAATGACTTGAGATGGAGACATACCTGTCTGGACTATATGAACAGAGACATGACTTGAGCTCTCGGGCTATGCAACTCATGTCCCTAGCCTTAAGCAGCATTTTACATTCACCTAGGATGATGGCTCAATACAAACAGAAAATGATTGACTTCAATAATTGGCTTATTTTCTGGTGTCATTCTAAGGAGATACAGTATCTACCAGTCTGGGATGACATGATCGACAGACCTCAATGCTTTGCCAGAGATGGTCTTCATCTGTCACCCCAGGATTTTGGCTATTGGCTATGGTTCTTGCCACCCCTATAGTGCATTTTTAGGCAGTGTCTTAAGGACAAAATTCCCGACGTAAAAACTCCATCTACAAACAACCTCAAGGTTAAACTGCTAAATGCTTGGAGTCTTAACATAAAACCTCACTCACTGGAAGCAGTCCTCACCTTGGAAGATGCAGACATTTGTGCAGTCACAGAGACCTGATTCAAGGCTATGGAGAGCACCCCAGCCATACCGGATTACACCTCCCTCCACACGTTCAAACCACAAACTGAAGAAGTGAAATCTAAAGGAGGCGGTGTATCAATATTCCTTAAAGATAAATACACCTCCAGATTGGTTAAACAGTATGATTCCCTGGAGATACTTCAGGTGTAATTAACTGTTGGTAGGACACTCATTCAAGTCATTGCCAGCTACAGGACCCCTTCCATGAATCAGGACACCCACTCTGCCTATTTGGATCTACTTGAGTCTATCAATATACATCCGAACATCATGGTTTTCGATGACTTAACATAAAATTACACTCAGTGGAAGCAGTCTTCACCTTGGAGGACATAAGCATTTGTGCACACATGGAAACCTGGTTGAAAGCTGTGGAGAGCACCCTAGCCATACCGGGCTACACCTCTTTCCAGAGAAAACAAAAGGAAGCAGTGTATTGATATTCATTAAAAACAAATATATCTCCAGATTGGTTAAACAGTATGATTCCCTGGAGATACTTCAGGTGCAATTAACTGTTGGAAGAAGACCTATTCAAATCATAGGCTCATAGGTTCATAGGTTGGTACTAGGCTATCGGCCCTAGGGCCTATACAAGCCTAGCCATAACAATTCCCTGGCTATTTCTTCCTACAGTATTTACTGCCCTGAACCTCTTGTCTAGCAGGGTGACTGACGTGATCCCCGGGGTGAATTTCCTATCTACCATCCAATCATCAAGGTACCTTTTGAAGAGGGCCAAAGAGGTGCTCTGCTTGACATGTATGGGTAGTCTATTCCAGAGTCTGGGGAGACTCTGGGTCAGGAACCTATAACTCCAGCATGTTTTGTTCATTGTTATGACAAGGTTTAGATCCCTGGAGCATGTGTCTCTGAGGGATTGGGATTTCTTTAAGTGTAGCATGTCCAACAGCTCAGGGTTTGACATGGCCTTGTATCTTAAGCAGAGATCGCCTCTAAGTAGACTATATGCGACAGAGTATAGGTGGAGTTTTAGACGGTCAGCAAAGGGCATCTGCTTTAGGCCTGTGATTCTTTTAGTGAAGTATTTCTGCAGGCTTTCCAGTTGTTGCAGATGTGTTGAGAGGTACATACCAAATGGGGGGTTGTATTCTATAATGGGTCTAATGAGGGATGAGTTCAGTGGGACAATGACCTCCTTTTTTCTGGATAAAAAGCCCTTAGTGATGAGGTGTGCCACATAGAAGGATTTCCTGACTGTTGTGGCAATGTGGTTATCGAAGGTGAGCCCATTCTCCACCTGTGTTCCTAAGTCTCTTATCATACTTTTGGTGTTTAGTGTACTGTCACCTATGTGGCAATTCACGGGTACATGTTTTTTTCCCAAAGGGGATAACTATACATTTCTTGGCATTGAGCTTGAGCCCATGGCTCTAGCACCAAGCATCTGTTTCTGTAAGGCCATTTTGTAGAAAATCCACATCACTGCCAGCTACAGGACCCCCTCCATGAATCAGGACACCCTCTCTGCCTATTTGGATCTACTTGAGTCTATAAAGATACATCTGAACACCATGGTTTTGGGCACCTTTAACTACCCATCCATTGACTGGGTAAATTACTCATGCTTTAACTCACATGCCCAAAGGCTTCTCGACTTTGATAACTCCAATGCCTGGACCAGCTGGTTGACACCCCCACAAGTGCCAACATCCTGGATCTGGTGCTTACCAATATGGGGAACCACTGTAGCACCCTCACTGTGAGGTCTTCCCTAGTGAGATCTGACCATAAATCAGTCTTATTCGAAGTAACTATCACACCTGAGCCCCCCCCCCCAGCAGGAACTAAACTAAAAACTTCTCCAAAAGCAGATTATAACCTCTTACAGGATGGTGTAAATAGCTTTACTGCACCCCCCTCCCAGATGGAGCTGGCAGCTATGCCGAGTTCTTCACCAATGCTTTATACAAACACCTGTATAACTGCAATGGCTCAGTAGTACTTGATAGAATCAAAACAAGTTCCTCAAGGAAGAGCAAACCTGTCTGGTGGACAACTGCCATTAACAGGTTTACAATAGGAGGAAAAATTGCTGTCTAACGGTAAGAGGGATTGAGCCCTAAGCTGGAAACACTCTCTCCTCAGCTTAAACAAGCAAATAAGACTTCTTGTGAAATCCTCCAAAGCAAACTCCGAATCCAAATTAGCTTCCTCGATTAAGGACAATGATAAGGCATTCTTTAGTTACATCCATAACCTAAAAGGAAAGGCCCAGATTTGTGCCAAACTGGTAGTTAATGATACCACATACACTGAGCCTGTGGACATAGCTAACCTGTTAGCTGACAGGTTCTGTGAAAACTTCACTCCACTGTCCCTACATGTACCCCATGACATCCCTACCACCTGTCCTGTACCCTGTATCTCTACGGAGCAGGTCATAAATGCCTTCTCTAAGGCCAAAAACACAGCCTCTATAGTACCTGATAACATCTCAGGTTGCATCCTACATGGGCTCAAACAAGAATTAGCATCACCACTGGCTGTTCTTTTCAGTCATATTTTAAGCACTGGCTTCATCCAAACTGAATGGAAAATGACCACCATTATCCATTTACACAGGGGTGGTGACTCCACTGACCCCAGGAACTATAGGCCTATCAGCCTGACTAGCCTTATCTGCAAGGCTATGGAGTGAATCATCATGAACCTTATCAACAAAGATATAGGTAATCTTCAAATACTTGACCCTACTCAGTTTGGATTTGTCAAAGGGATGTCATGCCTGTTAAACCTGGTGGACGTCTTTGAGACAGTCACCAAGGCCCTGGATAAGGGGAAATCTGTGCATATAACCTGCTTAGACTTAGCCAAGGCATTTGACACTATGACCCACTCAGGCATCATTGAAAAACTCAACCAGCTAGGAATCAATCCTTATATCATTAGATGGGTCACTACCTGGCTCTCTGACAGAACCCATAAAGTCAAAATAGGGAAATCCACCTCCAACAGCAGACCTGTAACCAGTGGTGTTCCAGAGGGATCAGTCCTGGGACCTCTACTGTTTGGAATCTATTTCTCCAAAGTACAAACTAAAACTAAAAGTCTGTGGCTGACAAAATTTGCTGATGACTGCAAATTGGGAGCAGTCATAGGCTTTCCAAATTATGTCAACATCCTACAAGGGTGTCTTACACAAGCAAATGATTCATGCCAAAGTCATGGCCTTAAACTCAATGCAAAAAAATGTATTATCATCCCTTTCAGAAAGTACAATGTTCCTGCTAACTACCACATCAATAGCAACACCCTAAGTACGCACTCAGTGGTGAGAGACCTGGGCATACAGATTGACAGCAGACTTACCTTTGATCACCATGTCTCCATAGTGGTAAGAAGGGCATTCTGTATTGCTCATCTCATAAGTGCAGGCACTGCATCCATAAAAATATAACCTCTCTGTACTCTTCCCTCAACAGGCCAATATCCAAGTACAATGCCCCTTTTGGTATGTACCTTTCCAAGCACCTGCAGCAATTGGAGAGACCACAATGGTTCCTCACAAGGAAAATTCAAGGTCTTCAGCATCTGTCCTATGTGAATTGTCTGCATTCACTGTCACTTTATTCTGTTTCAGACAAACTATTCAGAGGTGATCTATGCCTTGCATATAAGGCAATTTCTGACCCTGCTTTATTGGAAAAGCTGCATATCCATAAGTCAAATGGTATATGGGTTACTCTCTCTAAAAAACTTAACCTGGCATGTGACATTAATAGAACCTCCTGGAGAGACAGCTATGTGTCCCAGAGGTTACCACACCTTTGGAACGGGCTCCCACTTCATGTCAAAAAGAGCACCCCATTGGCCCTCTTCAAATGCAGTCTGGATGATTGGATGGGTAACCATAAATTCACCACAGTGGTTCCACCTGTGTGCCTCTTGGACAGGGGCAACTGGTGCTGATTGTGGAAATAAGGATAGAACTTGGCTAGGTGTGTAAGGGCCCTAGGGCCATTAGCCTAGAAACATCCTATGAGCCTATGAACCTATGTAGCAGAGATTTGTTTGATGAAGGTAGAACATGAGTGTTGGTGTAGGGTTGTAGTAGATTTTGAAGAGCAGGAGAGTTATTTGGTTGGTAAATTTGTTTATGGACAGTGATGAGTAGTGAGGAAGTTAAATAGTGGGGTAATTCTAACAGGGTCAGTTAATGTATGGCAGAGCAGTGGTGGGAGATATCTGGGGAGTTTGTTGCAAATTTAGCTATTTTATTGTAGCATGCTTCAAGTTTACCTAGATTTGTTTTCTTTAGGTTGGTAAAGATAGGTGAGGCATATAGTAGGGTAGACAGAAGGCAGGTTCTAGCAATTGCTTTACTTGTAGTATATGTTAGAAATGCTTTGATTCTGTATAGTGTTCCTAATTTTATGTGTGTCTTTTTTGATAGTTTGAGATAGGTGTATGTCAAATTTCAAGTTGTTGTCTATTATTACACCAAGCAGTTTTGTTTGGGTTACTGTATCAATTGTGGTACTGTTGGAGGAGTATATCTGAAATGCTGGTGGAGAGCCTGTAGATTTGTTGGGGCAAAATAGCATTTGTTTAGTTTTACTTGGATTAAGAATTAGTGGAAAGTTAGAGAGCCAAGATTTGATAGCTGATAGGGATTGTTGTGTAGTTACTTCTAGTTGTAGGGTGGATGCTCTATACAAAGTGTATAGAACTACCAGATAAAAAGTAATTTCTGCCATTTTCATGTTCTGTTTTCTCCCATTTTGTGAATGAAATTTTTAGGCACTTGTAATTGTCTGGCCTATAAAACCTTCCATAATTTGTTAAAACTGACAGTGCTGTTGCTTCTGCTCCCTTTATTTCCATCAGATTTTGATTATCATTCTTTCAGTTTGTATTGATTTGACCACCCAACATTTTGAAATATTGATTTAGAAAGTTTTGACAGATGATTTTGTTTGGTATTACAAGACACATCATTAACTAATAAAATAAATACAGTGGCCAAATACTAAAGGTAACATTCTCAAACATTTGATGCAAAGTGACCTGTGCCAATGAAACTCAGAGTATGTCATGCACACAATTATCTCCAAAGCACGTGTGTAAGATCTTCACCATTACTACAGAATCAGGCAATGTGCCATACATACAACTACAGACTGTCACAGATCCAAATAATGCCAAGGGGCCTCTACCCAATACAAGCTGTGAAAATCCACATGACTGAAGGGAAAATTTTTATCTCTCAAGTATGCATTGTTAGCACAGAGCATGCCTCTCTTCAGTGTACTCTACAGTGCTCTCTAATAGTTAATGGTCAAATTTGGACAATTTACTGTCATAAAACAATATTAGTGACAGCTTAGTGACAGTTTGGTGCCTGCATCAACATGCTTAAAGATATTCTGGTATCCTCATTATAACTCCCAATAAACTAGTTAACTTATTTTCATGGTAATTCATTACTCATTACCCTTCACAATCTTCATCACTCCAGTAAAATAGATATCCGGTTATTATTCATAATATGCCTTTGTCCCATCCAGCAAATGCACACAGACACACACACACACACACACACACACACACACACACACACACACACACACACACACACACACACACACACACACACACACACACACACACACACACACACACACAGATTCTTATCACTTATCGCTGATGTTTAATAGCTCTTCTTCTCTTATTCACACAAATAGCCAAAAATATATTAGGGTGAATAATGAACCCTTAACTTCTCCCTCAATCTGACATTCACATCATACTACAATAATCTATCACCAATCTAAGCAAGAAGAAAAATAACTGTCTGTGAAATGCAATGGTGAGCTGGTAATTCACTGCAATGAATCATCAGGCGCATTTGAGCATAAATATGCTCTCTTGCTCCTACAACTGGTATCTGACCACTGTGTTGTATATATGGAGGGATATACTAGTCACTGACTGACAATGAAGGCTGTGCATGGTTGGGGTAAGGGTTTTTTGTGAACCAGGAAGAATCAGTGTATATAAAAATATTATCATCATCACAGCCATTGATAGGTCAAATGGCTCCCTGGGCAGTTTCCAGAGTGGCATTATCCTCAACCCAAAGTAGAGTCAAATAAAAAGGTCCTTAGAAGTAGAGGAATAAAAAAGAGGCCTTCTCGGACTGTAGCACAGAGCTTATTATAGCTCTACAGTTGCTAACAGAAGTCACAATACTAGTGCTTAAAAAACATTCATTTATGCAGTCACAATATCAGCTGATGCTGCTTAAGTGACTGGTGTTTATGCACCTGCACCCCATCAGCAATGCGTAGTACCAACTGTGCTGCAAAAGAGTTGGTGCTTAAGGCAGTTGTGCCATTAACCCCCACCCCCTTGGCTATGATACCAGCCATTATGATAGGGTCGATGTGTACAGTGGGATGGCACTCTGCGGACAAGCTATAAGAATAATTTTATATGATTTTTAAATGCTAATGAGCCATCAGCAGAAAGTTATATGTCATGTGGAATACATTTCTTCTAGACGGTTTCCTCAGAATATATAATTTATGGAAGATACAACATTTCAGTATCCCTATCTTTTTTACTACCATATAAATGCCACACTGTGACAGAAATTAATACATTTTTTGGAGAAAGTACAGTTGTGTTAGTAAACTTACCATACATCAGATAATTGAGAAAGGAATGACTTACCATAAGATCTTGTAACTTGGGTATTCTTTTTGTAGTGGTCAGAGCTTACCAATATATGACTCTCTAGTAGCAGATTTCTTTGTTTCCTTAAAAATCTGCTACACATTCTCAGAAAAAAAGAGTGCCTAAAAGGTCTCAAAATTATATTATCCAGGCAGTCAGCTGAAGAAGTAAGTGGTTGGGGTGTATCAATCAACTCCCTGTTTGAATAAATCCATTCTGTGAGGAAGCTTGTAATAACTGATCTTGGCCATTTTCATAAGAAGGGAGAACCACTGCTGTCTGCGTCAAAGGGGAGCTATCACCACAATATTTGGGGAAGCCTTTTGGATCTTTAGAAGAATCCTAGTTATTAGAGGAAATGTTGGAAGAATATACAGGAACATTCCCATCCACGGAAATCAAATGGCATCTAAATTCCAGGCATGAGAGCAAGGAGTTCCAGAAGATAATTTCTTTAACTGTCTATGGTGGCTAGAGGCAAAAAGATCCACTTGAGAATTTCCCCACAGACAGACCAATTACTGGAAAACCCCAGCTTCAAATTCCTTTTTTGAGGCTCTGTCCTGGTCCTGCTCAATTTCTCTGCAACAATGTCTTGCTCTGACAGAATTCAGATAAACTGCAAAGGGGGTTGAACCTGCTTACCATTAATTTGTTAATGTATCATATCACTGTGGTATTGTCTGTGAATATTAACAGAGAGTCTAGAGTAAATTGATAACCCAGAGGTTTGAAAACATTTATTAGAGCCATCATCTCTTAATATTTATGTGCTTTCATTTGTCTTGCTTGTTCCAAAGGACCTGGTCTTCCCCCCTCTTGGACATGGCTTCTCAATCAAAGTCAAATAAATCTGTGGTTACAGACAGACTAGAGTTTAAAAATATTTTACTGAATTCATCACCTGTGAAGTCTGGCCAAAGGAACCATGACTATAGTAAATGTCATAAAACCTAGAATTCTGATATACCCAGGGAAATACCAAAGACTGATTGCAGAAAGGTCAGAAATTATTGCTAGCAACATTCTACTTTGTCCTGAGCAAGGAAAACTATCATATGGGTTGTATCTAGAAGTCATCCAAGAATATAAACATACTATGAGAAAGAACGAGAAAAGATTTTTGGTGTACTAATCTGAAATCCCAGGCTCAGAAATCTTTTGCCCAAGCCAGAGATTCTTAACAACTTGTGAAATAATCTGCAAAACTAAGACAATCTTCTAAATATGGGAAAAAAAGTAACTTCTCTACCACCTGCCATGGTCTACTACAGGAGTCAGGCCCACTGCAAACATTCTTACAGCTGCTGACACACTAAAGGACAAGCCAGAAAACTGAAAACATAAACCAGGCACAGAAAATGGTAAAATTGTCTAAAAGGTGTGAAAATTGGAATTTCAGTATTTACAAAGAAAAGTCTAAGGCCGTTATCTGGGCTTCTTCTTTCTTGGGTATCCAACAGATTCCAGAATAAAATAATTTCTCTGTTAAATTTTGGGGAACAAGTTCTGCAACCCCTCCAGACTACTGATGCAGGAAGGAGGGAAGTTTGACTGGATGGATGCAGTGGAACCGCTTGGTAAGGAGAAAGGACAATCCATTGTCAATTGTAGCCATTCCAGTTATCTGTAATAGCCAAGTATCTGATGTTATCTGGAGCCACAGCTTTGGGAAAGCTTTACTGGATTGCCAGGGTGGGAAGAGGAATACACATAAGAGGGCATATAGTCAGTCTGATTACTTAGATAGTCCTGTCTCTGGGGAGGACCCTCCTATCTACTTCCAACTACCTATCATTGCTTATTGAAATGTTGTTTGCCTCACTGAGAACATTTATTTTGTTTCCTGACTAACAGAAAAGTTTTTAGCATATTTTGCTGAGTAGATAGAAAAGGGAGCAATTCCTTGAAATAACTTTTCTATTTTGTCACACCTTTAACAATTTATGTCTGAAAATAACGTGTTTCTCCTGAAAAAAAAAATAAGTGAAAGGTAATCCCAAATGGGGAACTCATCTGCCCAGCCTTTCATGTTCTTCCAATTTATTCATTTCCTTTCATTGTATTTCTTACTTCTCCTTGACAGTACAGTTTACTGGTATAAAGTGAGGCATGTGCTTCTGCTACAGAATATTCTGACAGGGATAAAGTATAATAATTTGTCAGGAAACATCTAATGAACTTTTATAACTTAAAAAATCTATCACTTGAAACCTGCAGAGGAGTGCTCTGTTTGGCGGTAAGAAAGTTATGAAGTTTTGTTAGCCTTGCCACTGATTTTATCCTGCTTCCATCATATAGGGCAGTTGTTAGGGAATGCGGAATGTTTTCTGAAGCTTTGGAATCTGTCTGGTCCGATCACTAGCAGAAAGTCCCATATAGCTAAGGCTACTGCAAATGTGATCTAAGGATGAATATTTTACACTTTATTTGGTATTTCATTCTTCATGTAAATATGTACATATCTGTTTATCATAATTAAATCAATCTCATTTTATAGTTCAATCTTATTTATAGCTTGTAAAAGTAATGCATCTTTACATTTGTATTTAACATACCATTGAAGCTACTTGTTTACATGCTCTTCTACTGTTGCTGTCCCTTTGTTTGTTCATATTGTTATTCACATTTAATTACTGTATTTCTACTTCACTGCCATTGTACCCACGTCATGACTGAAAAGTGTCCAAAGACCAGTGAACTTGCCCAGTTAACATCTTGAGTGTTTCAGCCATTACACACAGAGCTATCTGAGGAGGAGCAGCTATCTATGATATATAGCAATAAGTAGCCTGTTTTTTTTTTTTTTTTGCTTAGTAGTTATTGCTTATTTTAGATATTTATAGCAATGTTATTGTATACTGCATACTTGTATTGTATTTCATAGCTATTGGCTCACTTGTGATAAACATTTCTGTAGTGTTTTCTAACTAAAATCTTCTAATTTGTCCCGTTATCACCTTTTGTATTTTTAATTGGATGTATTATGACTTTGATATGTCTATTTTATGTCTTTTCCTGGAGCTTTTCTCCCCGGGCCTCTACTGAAAATGGACATGTATCCAGCTAGACTAGCCCGGTTAACAAATGTAAAATAAATAAATAAATAAATAAATAAATAAAATAGTTTTGGTGGCAGCTGTAATATTGTCCATATTCCAGATTGTGCTTGTGACAAACATTTCTGCAGTGTGTTCTGCTTAAAATAGTTTAGGTAGTAGTTGTAATATTCTCCATATTCCTGACTGTGTTGTGGGCCTAGTTGTTTGTTAGAGGCTGTTTTCTGAGCTCATTGTCCAGGCCATCATAGCAAAGACCATCCCCCACTTTAGTGAGAGTTTAGTGTTTATGGTCATTGTCTAGTTGGAAAAAGCATCTCATTGGTCTTTTAAACATTTTTTAAAGTGTTTCAGGTTTCAACTTTCTGCTAAGATGTTAACTTGAGTGTTTCAGCCATTACACACAGAGCTATCTGAGGAGGAGAGCTGATCTGTGATATATAGCAATAAGTAGCCTGCTTTTTGCTTATTTTTAGTAGTTATTGCTTATTTTAGATATTTATAGCAATTTTATTGTATGCTGCATACTTGTACTGTATTTCTTAACTACTGGCTCACTTGTGATAAACATTTCTGTAGTGTTTTCTCCCACCCACCCTCTCTATTGTCATCTTGTCTTTATACCTGCTGGCCTTGCAGTTGCTCACCCCTACTCTAAATTTGATCTTGGACACTCCTCCCAGTCTAGTGTCATTAGCTCATTCTACCTAATACAGAGAGACTTTCCTTCTGTTCCTCCTCTCTCCCTTTCTAAACTTGTGTTCTGACTGTGCTTCTCAAACATTTTGGAAATATAGTCTAGGTTGCACTGCATCTGAATTGTTTTAGTGTATTTTAGCTGCTTTTCTGTATATATAGACTTTTCTGTATATGTAGACTTGCTACTTATTCGACTGTATTACTGTCTCTTAAACCGTTTTTCAGTTGCGCACTTGCCTTGCTTCATTTAAAAAGTTTTAAATAGTTAATTTTATAGAGTTTTAATTGGATTTACTGTTTAGAGCTACACATTCAAGTGTGTTAGCCTTTTCTGTGTTTATTTAGTGCATTATTGCATTCTTTAGCCTGTTTTAACAAAAAATATATATTGTTTGCTCATTTCCTGCCCTTCCTAGCAAGAATAGTCCAATTCCCAGGCCTTGCTGGTTTCAGGACTTTATTTTCTGTGTTCAGAGCTATCCAGACCTTGCTGTGGTAGAGGGAAGTCCTACTGCTTTATCAGTGGGAGTGGTGAGCATTGTACTGCCTGTCTGACACTAGAGGAGTGGTTTCCAGCTCTGAAATTGTAATTTTAGCCATTTTGGGCTGATTTTTATCCCTTTCAACTTTCTGGCTTAAAAACGTGTGTTTTTCGCATCGTGCAGCACCGCCGGGCTACGGTTAAGTTATTCCAGATGCCTCTTCAAATTTTCCCTTAGAATTAGCTGGTTTCTCAGTAGTAGCACTAAAATCTGAACCCCTGTGACTAGCACTTGCTCTAAAATCTGCTGGAAAGCACTAGGAAGCCTTAAACTGATACAAGCACTCAACTCTCCTTGTTAATAAGGAGAAATTAATTGTATGCACTAAACAGCCTATAATTGCAAAGGTAAGGGAAAACAGCTCTTGTACATTCCAAAATTCACCTAAACAGGCATATCCAAGGATCAGCTTCCAGAGATTTCTCCTGTCCACCTGGTGAATCTGGGCATACTGAGGCAATGCAGCAACTGCCTCATGTACACAGACAACCCTCTCCTCCTACTACCCAACACTACCACCTGTGAGAGATGCACCTACCTAGCCAAACTGGAAGCAAAGCTCTCTCCAGCTAAGATTGTGCAAGACAGTCAAGACGAGATGGTTAACACCTGCACTACACGTCAAGCAACACATAGCTCTTCAAAACCCACACCATCAATACCCACACACAGCAACACTAAACCCACATATGTGGAGGCCCTTAACATTAACCTGCCCAAGCAACTAGGACCTCCAAAGCTGAAACACAAAAAAGCACCAGTCACAACCAAAGTGACACATAGCTCACAACACCAGTGTGCCACCCAACAACAGCCCCTAAGGCACGACAATGTACCCAACCCTTTAGTCATAGGTGACTCTATAATCAGGCACACTGATGTCCAACTCACCAGGCTGAACAAGGAGAAAATTACAGTCAACTGCCTGTCGGGTGCCAGGATCTGCAACATAACGCATGCACTCAAGTCACTCCACAACAAGTACAAATACGACTCTGTCACTGTCCATGCTGGAGTGAATGACTTCAGACGTACCTCCCTGGACTACAAGAAAAGAGACATGCAAGAGCTCTCAGATCATGTGGCCCAGGCAGGTATGACCCTTACACTGAGTAGCATCCTGTCTTCGCCCAGAATGATACCACAGTAAAAGGACAAAATGATTGACTTCAACAATTGGCTAAGCTTTTGGTGTCATTAAAAGGGGATCCGGTATCTGTCTGCCTGGAACGACATGATCGACAAACCACAATGCTTTGCCAGAGATGGTCTGCACTTGTCACCCTGAGATTTAGGTTACTGGCTAAAGCTCTCACCACCCCTATAGTGCCTTTTTTAGGCAAGGTTCAAAGGACACGACCACCATCATAACAGATACAAGCATGCAAAATCTGAAGGTAATGCTACTCAATGTTAGAAGTCTAAACCTCAAAATGTTAGAAGTCAAAACCTCAAAATGAACATCGATATCTGTGCAGTAAATGAGACCTGGTTCAAGGCTCCAGAGAGCACCCCTGCAATACCAGGCTACAACTCTTACTGCACTTTTCGTCCACCAAACCAAGACAGAAACACTAAAGGTGGAGGACTGTCCATATTCACCAAGGATACTCACACCTCGAGGCTAGTTGCCCAACACAATGCATCTGAAATTCTCCAGGTGAAATTAACACTAGGTAAGACTGCAATCCAAACTGTAGCTTTCACAGATTCCCCCACCATGCCCCACGATTCTCACTACACCTTTCTAAACATACTGGACAATATTAAGATACAACCAAACACCCTAATACTGGGTGATTTCAACTACCCTGCCAATAACTGGGAAACTACCCAGGTACCAACAACTTTTCCCAACGTTTCTTGGAATTCATAAATTCCAACACCCTGGATCAACTAATCCATTGTCCCACCAGGGGCTCCAATATACTAGACCTGGTCATTACCAACATGGGAGATAGATGCTCCACACCAGTGGTCACCCCCTCATTAGTTAGGTCTGACCATAAGCAAATCACTCTTAACATCCACATCCCACCCCCACCCCCCAGTAAGGAAACCTCTGTAAAAAAACTTCTCCAAAGCCAACTTCATGCTACTCAAGTCAGAAGTGACAAACTTCATGACACCCATACAGATGGGAGCTGAAAGTTCGACTGCTGAATCCTACACTAAGGCACTGTACAAACACATCCACTCGTGCATGAATCGTGCCATCCCAAATAGAACCAAGATGCCCTCCTCCAAAAAAAGAAAGCCAATCTAGTAGTCCCCTGCCATAATCAAACTATACAACAGAAGAAAGAAACTGTTGCAGAAAAGAGGAAAATCCCAGGATGCAAAAAACTCTCTTACCAGCCTCAGAAAGAAGCTGAGATCCCTCATAAAATCCTCCAAAGCTAGTTATGAAAATAAAATTGCCAAAAATTCCAAAGACAACCACAAGGCATTCTATAGTTATGTCAAGAATCTAAATGGCAATGCTCAGATATGCCCTGAGCTACAACAGAATGGCATTAAATATACTGATCCCAAGGATATTGCCAATATCCTGGCAGATCGATTTAGTGCTAACGTCACCTCCCTCTCACCCCCTAAAGGGCTCATCTCAATACCCAAAGACTGCCAAATTCTGGTAATCATGGCCACACAGGTAGAAAACGCACTCCCCAAAGCTAAGAATACAGGATCCATGGGACCAGATGACATCCTGGTCTGTGTACCACATGAACTACAAAATTAACTGGCACCTCACCTAAGTGTCATGTTTAATCATAGCCTCACCTCAGGCTTCGTGCCCACTAAGTGACTGATGCACAGCTACAGTTATCCCACTCCACAAGGGGGGATCCACCTTGGATCCTGGGAGCTACCATCCCATCAGTCTGATGAGCCTGATCTGCAAAGGCATGGAACGCATTATCATGGAACTTATAAACAAAGACATTGGCAACCTACAAACACTGGACCCCACCTAGTTTGGGTTTGTGAAGGGCTGATCGTGTCTCCCAAACGTGATTGACTTATTCGAATCAGTCTCCAGAGCTGTGGATGAGGGTAAGGTGGCCCACACAGCCTATCTGGACCTTGCCAAGGCCTTCAACACCATCCCCCACTCTGGAATCATAGATAAACTTACTAAGCTGGGTATAAATCCCTATGACACTCGATGGGTTGCCAACTACCTTACTAACAGAACCCAGACTGTAAAAGTAGCTGACTCCAAATCCAGCTCCAGACAAGTGACAAGTGGAGTACCTCAGGGTTCAGTCCTGGGACTGCTCTTGTTTGGCATCTACTTCTCTGAAGTACAGGCCAACACTAAGGGACTCTGGCTAACAAAGTTCGCAGATGACTGCAAACTGAGAGCCATTATTGAATCCCCAAATGATGTGGATATTCGAAAAAAGGGCCTTACAGAAACAGATGCTTAGTGCCAGAGCCATGGGCTTAAGCTTAATGCCAAGAAATGTATAGTTATCCCCCTTGGGAAAAAACATGTACCCATGAATTAACACATAGGGGGCAATACACTAAACACCAAAAGTGTGATGAGAGACTTAGGGACACAGGTGGACAGTGGTCTCACCTTCGATAACTACATCACCACAACAGTTAGGAAATCCATCTGTGTGGCACACCTCACCACTAAGGACTTTTCATCCAGAAAAAAGGAGGTAATTGTCCCACTGTTCTCATCCCTCATTAGACCCATTATAGAGTAAAACGCCTCATTTGGTATGTACCTCACAAGACATCTGCAACAGCTGGAAAGGCCACAGAAATACCTCACTAAACTTATCACAGGCCTAAAGCAGATGCCTTATACTGACCATCTAAAAAAACTCCAGCTATACTCTGTGGCATATCATCTACTCAGAGGTGATCTCTGCTTAACATACAAGGCCATGTCAAACCCTGAGCTGTTGGACATGCTCCACTTAAAGAAATCCCAATCCCTCAGAGCCACACGCTCCAGGGATCTAAACCTTGTCATCACAATGAACAAAACATGCTGAAGGGATAGGTTCCTGATCCAGAGCCTCCCCGTAATCTGAAATAGACTGCCCATACATGTCAAGCAGAGTGCCTCCTTGGCGCTCTTCAAAAGGAACCTTGACGATTGGATGGGAGGTAAGAAATTCACCCTGGGGATCACATCAGTTGCCCTGCTAGACAGGGGTCCAGGGAAGTAAATATTCCGAGAAGAAATATCCAGGGAATTGTTATGGCTAGGCTTGTATAGGACCGATAGCCTAGGACCAACCTATGAACCTATAAAAAGTAATATAGAGGATTATTATTGTATCTCCGATCAAAGCCAGCTTACTATGTGTTCAGGCCTCAAGGGGTGAATCCTGCCACCCATGTTGAGAACACATAATGAATGGAAACCCAACCATAACTCTTTGTAGGCATGGGGCTTTATTTGCTCCATATACTATCAGTTAACATTCACTCCAAAGGAGCTCAGGAAGTTTGCACTGTAACTTCCAATGAGCGGAGCCTAACCCTTTCGACAGAATCAAATAATGTCCTCACATTTCAAACAAATGCTCATATCTCTGGAACCATAGGTGTTATGAAAGATGTATAAATGGAAAACTCTTCAGCACAAATTATTTTTATAGTGGCAGTATTCTTTAGGTTCTAGGTTATAAACAGAATTTTGTAAGTCACAGTAAACACAGTCCCCCGGATTCACGAATCCTCCGTGTAAGACTTAATAAGTCTTACTTGGAGGCTGCAGTTGAACGGTATGACATCAGCGTGCCATGAATATTCATGAGGGCACGCTGACTCAACCATAACTCTTACACGGACTGAGTGTGAAAGCAGTGGGTGTGTCCGACTGCCGAGCAGTCTAAATGTCCAAGTCCCTGCAAGTGTAGTAAAAGCAAAATGTCAACATACAAGACCGAGTTCGCTCAAATGTACTTGCACCCAACACCACACTCCCTGACACAGTAACCCACCATTACAGTTATAAAAAGTAAAATATTTATTTATTTTTTTTTAAATCCACGATATAGCTGCCCGTATTTGCACGTGTGTGCGCGGGTGTGCCCATTGCTTTGCTATAGTTAGCAATTTCGACATGGAAGAGCATAAAAAAGAATGTTTATGCAAATCACACCAAATTGCAATAGCGTAATGGCAGAGCATATACACCAAGAGGAGGCATTCACAGTTCGAGTCCCACCACTCTCCTTCTTATTTATGTTTTAAATCAGTATTTGAAATAATACCAGACATATATGATTAAAATATTATTAAAAGCAGTGAAATGGCCAATGTATCAGTGAACAAAATATATATTTTTAAAGGATCCAGATATAGAATAGCCTGCCATTAAGCAGCGCTTTACCCAGCTAAACAAAGGTGCCCACAGTTTAATAGTGCTTTACGCAGCTAAATAGAGGTGCCCATAGTTTAGTAGTGCTTTACCCAGCGCAATAGAGTTGCCCAAAGTTTAAAAGTGCTTTAACCAGTGCAATGTGTTTGCGCGGACATGCGTGCCGCGTCAACCAGGGCACCGGGGAGCAATGTAGAGCTAATTTGCTTAAATGCAGCCACACCCCTTAGCCTGTCTAGACAGTATTAAAATAAAAGAATGAGAAGGTTCAAACCCAGGACTCTGTGCATCATAATCAAAGTACAGAACCACTAAGCCATGACAGCTTAGGAGAAACAGCCACTATTAGCATACATATACTTAGAAATGGTAGATTAACCATTACTAAGCAGGTCTGCAGTCAGCTTAGAATTCTCAAAAACAGCCAGTCACAAAAAAGTGCGGGAAATGCGGCATATTTAAGCCCCATAGGCGGGAATACTCACCATAACTGACTGTAGCTCACATTTGCAGTCAAAATGGCAGGTGCAGGAGAGGGTTCATGCTTCCGAGTGCAATGTTGGGGCATTGAGGAGTCCAAATACATGGTTTGGCTCCTTGTCCACCGTCATGAGTCAAGACTCCTGCAGGGCCAGTTCCAAGGGATGCAGTACAAGGCAGAGGCTTGGAACTGGTTAGCTCGTGACCGCACCAGTGCCACAGGCGTTTCTCGGACTGGTGAGCAGGTCTGTCACCACCATGCAGACCTGAAGAGACAAAAGCAGGACCACCTGAACCAGTGGATACAGGAGGCCTGTGGGATGCGGGATGCCCCACAACTGAGTATGTAGCCATGGAATGCAGTATGTAAAAATTGATAATGGAGTATGTATAACGGATAGGTATGTCTCAATAACCCCTCATTTACTTTACAGCTGCAGGTGACCATGCTATGAATCAGCAAGCATATGCTGATAGGCTGCTAAGGCTGCACCACCAGGCAGGTTAGTGATTATTCTGCATGTATTGTTATATAAAATATGGGAGAGAGCATGAAAGAAAGTGTTGTAGTCCAATAAAACAGCCATAAAATTGTCTGAATAAGTCCTCTGCATGTACTGTCAGATAAAAACGTCAGAGAGGCAGAAAAAGAGTGTAGTAATCCATTAAGAAAGGTAACATATGTCTGGAATAATATCTCTGCAGGCACTGTCATATAACATAACTAAGTGAGCCTGAAAAAAGATTGTTCTAACCTATTAATAAAGGTATAATATGTCTTGAACATGTCTGCCATATACACCAATAAAACAAATAAAGGAGTGAGCCTGTGGAAAAGTGTGTAATGTCATTAATAAAGGTCTAAAACTCAGAGTGTGTCTGTGTCACACAGTCTGAAATGTTGTTTTACCCTTGCATTATACAAACAGTACTGTTTGAAAAGGTGCTGGCAACCCAGAGTTGTGCAGTCCCATATAAAGTGGGTGATGGAAGTGCCAGTAGCTGTGAAACATATATACAGTCCACAACAGTCAGTTACTGGCTGACATGAATAAGTAAATCTGGCACACGTGTAGCATGTTATTTTTTCACCAAAAATGTGAGTGTGTGTCAAGAAATGCAGGGTTCTGTATAAATCGAAGTGAAAATGTCATGTGAAAACATCCCAGATATGTAGATAAAGAACTATAAATGCAATCAAGAAATATGTAGCAGTAACATCTGCATCCTGGACAGTTAGTATGTCAGATATAGGTCAGGCATATATTGAACTAGCCAAACCCATTACACAACCTAATGTATGGTGGCAAGTGTAATTATACATGTAGGGGATATACACTTGCTGTCATTAGGAATGTAGTGTAGATGAAAAGATCATTAAAAGATGTTAACCAAGGTTTTTTCTACACCCTACTGTATGTGTATAAACCATGCAATTCCACACCTCAATGGGTATGTGTAAACTTAAATATTTGTTGGGACATATGTCCTATTGTTCTATAAATATTTGCATTCACTTTGATGCATGTGCCCTGTTTAAACACCACAATCATGGTGGCCTGTTGCTGCCAAACATCCCTGCATGCTGTTAGAATAACCACTGTGGTTCAATATATGCATGAGTTATGCTTGCTGTTCAACTGTTGTACCCTAGGTGTGTTGGGTTAATGGGAATATTATTGCATGCTGTTGCAACTAATCTGGAATACTGTTTTGCTTATTTTGTAATTAAACCCACCTAATCACAGAACGTATGGGAAGGCCGGTCCCAGCGGACCCACCTGTCCCACTTCAGCCGGCGAGTGCACCTGGCACCAGCAGAACTGGTGCCCAGCCCGGGCTCCCCTCCTCCGTTGGTCCTGTGCCACATTCGGGTGGAAGCACTGCAGGGGATGGGGCTCGGCCCCCCCCGTGCAAGCATGGGCGGAGAAGGGCCACCTGTCACCCTTCGAAGGGTCCGGGCTGTGGTGTGTAGGGAGATCCAGCGTACAATCGCTGATCCCCTAAGCCAGCTTGAGGCGAGAGTGGCGTGTCTCTCGGGTGAGCCTGCCCGTCCTACTCAGCCCCCAGCACAGCCACCCTTGGGGCTGTGAAGGTGCAGTGGTGACTGCCCATGGGTGGGGATCTCAGTTCCACTGTTATCATCTGTGGGCTTATGGGCTTGCGATTTCCAAACAACCTTCCCTGTCAATTGTGTTCACCCACCCCATGTGTCAAATTTCGCCGCTGTATGCGTCTTGTTTGTGTTGTCTGTTTACCTCCCCAACTTACCTCCCCAAATATACCTACATCCCCTACCTCACATTCCACTATCACCTGAAAAAAATATAAAAAAAAAGGACAATCTGTTCCCACAAAAAAATTACGCCCCATACATAGCTACCCATTTCGCACACATGTCCGCCGGACATGTAACTGATAATTATAATTGGCAGTACAACATACTCTGTTGTCCTCACCCCTCTCTCAGGGGTGGAAGGTTGCAAATTTCACACCAAATTAAGAACATATGCACAGCTGTTGCTGCTAAAGAAATGGGTAGCTATGGGCCTTCCCAACACCATTCCTGCACATCCCAGCTGGTTTCCCTACTGTCTTTCCCTCTTTGTGCCCCCTTTTTCACCACTTTCCTATCTCCCCATTTTCTTTTCTTTCAAGGAAATTAGCGCGGGGGTTAGCGGGAGTAAGAACTTTTAAGCAGTAGTAAGCGGGTTTAAGCAAGTGTGCGCATGTGTGCGCTTAGCTAAGCATTGCTAAGCATCGTGCAAACCTGCGCAAACCCGCTTAAAGGTGCCTAAGTCACTTTGTATGACAGGGCCCTTGTATTGCTCAGCAGCAAAATAAAATACACTTGTCAGTCTCGAACCCCAGACCTTGGACTCACCAGTCTGCATGAAGTACCACTACCCCACAGCAGATATACAATAACTTGGTGCTGAAAGAAATATAGCATGCATTACAATGAGTGAATGTAAAGGAAGAATAGGAATGGCATAACACAAATCATGTTCTGTGGCCCTTAACCAGCAAGTGTTGTGGAATTGCATGACATGACTGTGAAAAGAGAACCAGCCATGCTAGTAGGGAATAATGTTACAGTATCACCTTACAAACCCCACACACTATCAGAGCAGGATAAACACTGGCATATTTGAATAGGTCAGAGGCCAGACCTCCCAACTGTGACTGGTTTACAGGGATTTCCCTGATTTGCAAACAAATGTTAGCTGTGCCCCTCAGACTACCTGTGAAATGTAGTAGCAGTAGGCAGAAAGGTGGGGAATCCCACTTAATGATAAATGTCAGTAAGTGAGAGTAGACACTGCTTGCATGTCAGAAAATGTGTAGTAATACGTACGCTCAGAATCCCCCAAAGTCGCAACTGCAAAATATCTAAAATATATCACAGGTGTATCCCACTGATATGTACCTTTCCCTGAGGCTGTTCAAATATATACCTGAGAGTATCTGAGGCCTGGAAGAGTCAGAAACACACAGGCATATCAGCCTGTCTGCTGTTACACACTCTGTGAATAGCTGTAGAATGAATTCCACAAGCATGCCCTTATGTAGGAGTACAACACGGAAATATCAAATGATGTAGCCATGTACTGCTAGCAACCACCTGTGACAATGCCATTGTTCAGGTGCTGAAAAGACTGGTGTGGTGCACAGTCAATGAATACTAGGCTAACCTCTGTCTACCATCTGGATATGCCCACAGGTGGGAGCTACTCAGACAGATTACTAGCCTTTATAGACTTACAAGTACACAGCAACTCTGCATGTTCAGCAAGATAAACATCACACGATAATAATGTGCTCTGCAGTTCTGCACACCTACGCAAAGGTACTATATACCCATGTAGTCAGGCACAACCAAGGGTGTTGGTAGGCATACACAGTAGTGAAATATGTCCAGTTGTCCTGAGCAGACTGTGCTAATGTCAACACAAATCACAAACTGTTCAGAAGTGAGTAACGTACTAATGACAGTATAGCAGTTCATAAACAGTGCATGTGCCTGATATTCATAACTGGTAATACAACATACTTAGTTGTCCACACCCCTCTCTCAGGGGTGGAAGGTTTCAAATATCCCTCCTAATGAATTGCATATGCACAGCTGTTGCTGGTAAAGAAATGGGCAGCTATGGACCTTCTCCACACCCATCCTGTACATCCCGAGCTGGTTTCCCTACTGTCTTCCCCTCTTTGTGCACCCTTTATCACCACATTGCTATCTCCCCATTTACTTTTCTGTCAAAGAAATGAGCGCAGGGGTTAGCGGGAGTGAGCACTTGTAAACAGTTGAAAAGAAAGTACATACTCCCATGTATCCAGTGTTAGCATTAGGAGGTGTGAGTAAACCTACACACTAAGAAGAGTGTACTGGAAGAAGCAACAGTCAGGTTTCAGTACAACATGAATTTCACTGGCTACAACCCAGCTTCAAATATGAGACATATACCAACCTTCTGACTGAGACAACAGTGTCCACAGCAAACAAGCATGGTCCCCACCTTGCAAAACTGAAAAGGCTACTCCTACCTAACCTATCATTTTATAGCAGTGTCCTGAAATCACAGTGAGAACTGCAATTACCACACAGCAGGCTGCATGCAATTACTAAATGGTGGGCACCAACTGGTGCAGAGGCCATCACATGCACATGTGCAGAAACCTAGAAAAGCAGCCTGTATCTGCTGTCCACACATGCAATAATATCATTGCACCAACTGGGAGAGAGAGAGAGAGAGCGAGAGAGACAGACAGAGACAGACAGACAGACAGATACAAACAGGCAGTGGGATACAGACACTGAAAACAAACAGAAACACACAGAGGAAACCAAAACCAAAAAAAAAAAAATACAACACCTACAGCAGACGGAGGTGAGGAATACAAAGGTAAGGTATGTAACAGATATGTATTTGCTGACATACGAAAGATGTAGCTGAAGGGTACCCTACATACTGTGAATCATCCATATGTGGCAGCAGTCCGTATCTATATGTACATGCACATTTGCATAGGGCAAGGGACATACTGCAACTGTTAGTGAAGGCTGGACATATGTATGTTGTTGAAGGCTGCTATGTGCACATATGTATGTAGGTTGTAGTGTGTGGCATTGCAGACAGCAAACAGTGCCGGTATATGTCATGTGGTGATTAAATGCTGTGGAAACGAGCTACAGGCAGTGAGGCCTGCTACAGCTATACGGCTTGAGGACAGCAGAATGCATTCTGCACAACATTGTGCAATAGTATTACATAACCATATGTCTCACAACTGTTGCATAATTGACATCCCCACCATGACAGGTGGGCAGTATATGTGCCTATATGTGCAGCTATATGTACAGCAATGGTTGTTTAGATGTATGTGTATATATACATATATATATATATATATATATATATATATATATATATATATATGTGTGTGTGTGTGTGTGTGTGTGCATATATATATATATATATATATATATATATATATATATATATATAGATATATAGATATATAGATATATAGAATTATAGATATATAAATCTATATATACATATATACATATAAAGACAGATATATATATATATATATATATATATATATATATGGATATATAGCTATATATGGGTATATATGGATAACTATAGATATATATCGATATATATATACATATATATATATATACATATATATATATGGATATATATAGATATATATCGATATATATAGATATGTATGGATATGTATGGATATGCATAAATATGGATAGATATGGATATATGTATATATGTATGTATATATATATATATATATATATATATATATATATATATATATGTTTAGGGAGAGAGATAGAGGGAGACACAGGGTCATATCTATTGCAACAGGTGCCTGTTGTCCAAGGCATGGACTGAACACCAGTGTTGATACTGTAGTGCCATATCCCATTCCAAAACACCTTACGCAGTAA
The DNA here is from genome assembly GCF_019279795.1 of Protopterus annectens. Taxonomy (NCBI): domain Eukaryota; kingdom Metazoa; phylum Chordata; order Ceratodontiformes; family Protopteridae; genus Protopterus; species Protopterus annectens. The sequence continues at coordinate 946,210,907 of NC_056725.1, read as the reverse complement.
CTGCCAAATAGGTGGTAGCCTGCCTAACACTGAAGGTGTCAGAAGGGAACACGGGACACAGGTGGATAGTAGGCTCCCCTTTGATAATCACAGTGCCACAGTAGTCATTTAATCTGTCTACGTGGTACATGTCATCACAAAAGGTGTGTCATCTAGAGAAATATAGGTTGGTGTTCCCCTCTACTCATCACAATGCCCCATGTGGTATGTACCTCAAATGACAACTACAGCAAGTGGAAAGGCCACAGACATACCTAACAAAGAGTAATACTGCCCTCAAACACATGCCCTATGCAGACTGTCTCACAAAACCACAGCTAGAGTGTGTTGCATACCACCCACCCAGAGGTTACCACTGCCGGACATACAGAGGTATGTCACTCCCATAGCAGTCAGCCAACCACCATGACAACACCTCACAATCCCTCCGGGCTACATGACCTAGGGCCATAATCCTTGTCACCTCACTAAACAGCACATGCTGGAGGTACAGGTTCCTATCCACAAATATGCCATACTCTGGACTAAACCACCCAGCATTAACAAACAAAGCTCCTCATTAGCAGATGTCATACATACCCCTGATGATTGTTTTGGAGATAGGTAATATGCCCTGGGAGTCACCTCTGTGTATCCGGTTGACAGCAGCAAGTGAAATCACATTACATGTGTGTCAAAGGGCAGGGTAGCATATGGCTAGGCTGCTCTAGACCCTAGGGCCAATAGCGTATTACCTACCTATGACACAATGCACACACACATGTACTCAGTGCAATACCTGCTATGTGAGGTGGAATGAGTGTGACAGTGACTGTGTGCAAGGTTTGTAAAGGTGTGATAGCATAGTGTGAGGTTGTGTCTGTTATGGTAGTTTGTGTCCTAGTTGTGAGGCCAGAGAAAGATGTGTCAATTATTGGGATGCAGACATAGTAGGATGGCATATGTTGTGACGTAGTTCCTTGTGTATGACTGGGGTGTCCCATTGTAGGTTGAAGCAATACATGTATGCTCAGTAGTGGTACTGCTGATGACTCCAGCTCACATATGAACTGTTGTACTACCTGAAGCTGTAGGCCTAAACAGCACAGTATGGTGTATGTTCACAGTCCCTGGTAACACTGTCTTGTGTGTTTCCTGTAGTCTGCACAGATTACATACCTCAGGCATAGGTATCTGTAAGAAGGGGCACACAGCACTATAAGGTACACAGGTAATGCTCATCTGTGTCGGCATACATCTGTGTGTTGTATGTATGTCTGATGTGTGTGTAATGATGCCTGTACCATGCTCACAATCACATGTGTGTTACAGGGTATGTGTGTGTACTTAGCAACATGTATACTCTGTTAGAGCATATGCCAGCTATATTAACAACCGTGCACTTATGTTAGGTATGGGTATGGCATCAAAGACTAGGGTGGTTTACTGGTAATACTGTAAATGTACATTACATTCATTGCATTGGATGACATATTTCTTCATGCATTAGCTTGATATATACCCCCAGGGAGAGGTTGTGCATTATATCCCAAACAGTGTGCCGACTACTGGTGTATACTGGTTTGTTATATGGAGTGTGGCAGGCACTGTCAGCCAGTTGTGGGCTGAGCACTGATATGTGGTACTGAACATGTGTATCCTCTGATAGACAGATAGATGCTATATATGGCAGTTAAGTGATATCTGTACTTCATAATGTTAAGTGTGCCACATGACTTGCTCACACATATCGCTTAATTGTCTTCCAGAGTTATGGCTCATCAACGTAATCCATTGTATATGGCTGTGGAGGAGCAGAAAATACAGAACAGCCTGGTGCAGCACTATAACCTGCTTTTTTCCAGGGCCAGCCAGCACCAGCATGAGCGTACTGCACTGTGGCAAGACCTATGTTCATCGGGTAAATGACATAGGCACGCATAACCAGACATATGAGCAGGTACGCCATCACTGCAGTGATTTAATTAGACATGTCCGGCGGCGTGCATCTGATATCCATAGGCAACAGCTTGCCACAGGTGGTGGGGTGGCCATACATCCCTCCGTCACCAGAGTGGAGGAGCTGCTCCTAAGCATGGTGGCTCCTGGCCTACAGCAGCAACAGCATCACACATGTGTCATCAAGGAGGCCGGAGCCACCCAGCAGGATGGCATGGAGCGTGCAGGTAATATGCCCTAGCTGTAGAATACCGTTATCTGTATTGTTAGAATATGCATATGTCACATGTGTACTGTGTGTTTAGCAGTTGTGCTGCCTATCATGTGCCTATTGTGTGCAATACTGATATTTGGAATAGTATCCATACACCTGTGACTGTTGACTGTTGTTCCACTGTCGTTTAGCACGCTCACAGTAGCAATGCCACAGTTGTGGCCACTGACAAACTGTGTCATATTCTTGTATTTCCCTCTGGTGTGACAGCAGGCCAGACGATACATACTGGTGAGTGCGTTAACACTTTAATATTGGTAATGAAATGTGCATGTCATAGGTGAGGTGTAGGCCATGTACACGTAACACACCTACGCATAATGCATGCTGTGCATGTTTGCTGTGAGACATCAATCATCTCAGTAAAGTCAGTAGCTGCCTCAATCACATGCAATGCACAGTGCAGCAGACACAATTGTGGCAACACTGTACTGCACATTGGATATGCATAGTTGCTACAGCTGTACACAACAGAACACATGTATCATAAGCAGTACACGAAAACATGCTACATTTGGCATTACCACACACCCGCTGTAGGGTTACATTTCAGTATCCCACATGTCATGCACACACACATGATGTACCTCAGGGGTAGAGGCCTATCATGGAGCTGTGCAACACTCTGCAACACATAACTCAGTCATGTTAGGCAATGCTCCCTATTGGGCACCTCACACACCCATGTACAAGGTAGCTGTGTAATTGTGAACGTAGCCACGGCACTGCAGTTCAGGTACAGCATTCTAGGCTGTGGTCTTGCACACATTAGTAGCTGTGAGTGACCACAAGATGCATGCTGATGATGCCACAGGATACTACACCCCATCCAGTTACAGTGACAGTACTACTCATAGCAGTCACTGCTTTGCACCTCAATGTTGTGTGTGTGCAAACATATGCACCTATACACAATATGCATAGCATGTTGTGTGTGTGCTTACATATGCCAGTATACACAATATGCACAGCAGTTGCCATACAAACAAAGTGTTACATATATGTCCTGGAATGCTAGTGGGTGTATAGGTCACTTGACACACATTGGGTATGTGTGGTGTTTAATGTTGCAGTCGTGTAGCATGCCATGGCATGTCTGGCACTGACATATCTGCAATATGTCCCACACTCACCATAACCACTGTACACTGGCCATGTCAAGCATTGGGATTCCTTCACGTCAACATGCACCACACATCCCGTGTGTGTACATAGCATGCATGTGCTACACCCATGCCCACTATTATATGCTATGGACACAGACACTGTACTCAGACATAGATATCTATGTGTCACACAGATAACACATGCAGCTATGGCATGTATACTTGTGAGTGATGGTGCACAGGGCATTGCAGAGCTGATAATACCTGCACAGCAATGTTATGTCCATGTACACATTGTGTTCCAGGGTGTAGCCAATCACTGAACAACTACACAGTTGCATCAAAGCCATGTATACTGCCATTAAATAGGGGTGTCTACACTTGCACTGCATGGTCTTGTGCACCACATATTCTGCATGCTGACATGTGTGTGGTGACTGTTTACCTTGTGATACTGACACCCACCTTCACCCACTATAGAGTATGTGTTGGATTGCTGGTGTGTGTGTGTGTGTGTGTGTGTGTGTGTGTGTGTGTGTGTGTGTGTGTGTGTATGTGCTGTAGTGAGGAGTGTATTAGTATTCATGTGTTCATGTGTGCATGTGTGCATGTGTTCATGTGTGCATGTGTGCATGTGTTCATGTGTGCATGTGTGCATGTGTGCATGTGTTCATGTGCAGACCGTAAAGTGTGTTTCCTGTCTTCCTCTCACAGGTGCTGAGTTAGGGGTTGGCAAAAGCAGCAGGCAACCTGAAGCCACTGCCATGAATAGTGGTGATGATGAGACATGTATTTTGGCACAGGAAGGTTTGACAGGGTCTGTCGTTGGTCTGCCAGTCGACAGTACACAGCTTTCAACCCCACCTATGTGCACACTCATACTGTCAATACATCCCTCACCACCAATGGCCATAGGCGAGGGACAGCATACAGTTGGCATTGACCAGGAGAGTGTGGTACCCATGGCACTTGCATCCCCTCACAGGCGGAGGTCCAGGGGTTCTCGGGGGAGCACCGCTGGTCATATTGCCCCTGGCAGGCGTGCCCTCACAGGTCTTATGACATCCAGTATGTTCCGGGCTGTAATGCAGGCTCAGGCACGTATGGAATGGTACACCAGGCAGGGACTTAGGGCGCAGAGGGCGCATTACACCGCTATCAATGACAGCATCCGTGATCTTGCCGGTGCCATCCGGACTTACACCAAGGTCATTGATAGATGTTGGGGGGAGACATTAGATGCCCTCCACAATATGTCTTCCATGAGCCAGGACCGTGTGGGACAGCTGTGACATCAACGCAGAACAGCTGGCAGTGGTCGTGGATGGCCCACAGTTCACAGCCACTCCCATAGTGGCAGTACCAGCCCCAGCAATGCTGGGCTGACCTGTCCATTGACCGCTCCAGTAGACCATGTGCACGTGGCTCTGGCCAGTCCCAGTAGGGACATGGGTCCAGTCGTTATACCTCTGCCTCTGATGACAGTACCCAGTCAGTGTTGGTACCCAATACTGTCCGTAGCACCCCTGCCAGGAACAGGAACTGTGTCCGTGGCCAGAGACAGTGATCTGTACAGCCTAGCAGGTACAGTCTGCGGCTGTTCCACAAACTACCATATATGGCAGCCACATGGTGGAGCTGTGTGCATGCAGACACACACACATTAACCAAACAACTAGGGCTCACACATACACGCACACGTTACATCAGCATTGGCCCATGCTGTACTGTTGTCCCGCACACACACACACACACACACACACACACACACACACACACACACACACACACACACACACACACACAGACATGTTGATTGGATGGGTCAATGTCAGGCTCTGGCAAACAACAAAACACCCTGTGCATATGATGATACCTGTGTCACCTCCTGTCATCTGCAACATTGACGGAGGAACAGGCTAACATGGTGCTGATGCACAGGGTGACACTATAGCAGTGTAGCAATAATAGCAAGTTGTCAACAAGGAAGTGTAACGACATCCTTGTAGGTATATCTGAGCAGACATTATGCATCAAAGCTCTGATTGTCAATGTAGCATTGTTTACACCACTATTAGGTCTGAGTATGTATTGTCCACCCATGTGCCACTTGGCTGAAGTGTAATGTGTTGCCAGCATGTGTTAGTGAGTGGACAGTATGTGTGTGATGTGTGCAGTACAGATTAGCAAGTGTACATCTGTGAACATGGTGGGTGTGCACTGTCTGCATGTACATGCATAGTGGACACATGGGATGTGTGGCATACCCTGTCGTACACATTGTTAGCATCTCATTGTATCTTTCAATGGCCAGTATGCATTCTACTATAGTTATGTACTAACATGGGTAGACGTGTGTATGACATGGGTTGACACTATGCTGTGGGTGATACCGTTAATATCTGTCAATGATTTGCGGTCTGGTAGTATACACAACCTCAACAGCATGACTATAAGCAATCATTGGATGATGTCCTGACAAATGATCCTTCTGGTACTACACTATAACACTAACCAGTGGTAATGACCGCCACCCATTCCTGTGACCACACCTGTTTGGCATATAGCCCCCTTAGGTACAAGCAAACACACTAGGGATGTGTCCATCCAAATCTGGAAATGCATGCATTGGCCTACAATGCATTCCCTGGATGGGACGCATATCCTACACAAGGGTATCATACAGACATATACCTGTTGACTGATACATTCTGTATAGCAGTAAGCCGACTATGGCATAGTCATCCTCATGTACTATACATACTATCCCGTCAGTACCACACAGGTGGTAGCCCTCAACATGTATGTTGGGTACCAATGTGTATATACAGCCTCATGTTATGTCATGTGTCCCTTGGTATCCACATATCCATAGGTATTGTGGAGTCCCAAGGTGTATCACATAAGACATTAGAGGCCTGAATGCATATCCACAAGGCAGTTGTACACCTATAAAGACTGTACATTATTGGCAGTCGTTGTTGTGTATGAACATGTCTGACATATACCCCAGGCATATACCCTCACTCACACTACTCTTAAGTAACCGTCATGGGTGTGTGTGCCACAGAACACGACAGTGGACAGCCTTGTCACATACATACATATGTGACCTACGATCTGAGAAGCAGTGGCACAACCTGTCAATGGAAACAAATGTATTCATGTAGTATGCAGGCTTCACACCTATGTACTGATTGAGGGGACATGTACACATATATATTTGCCACGCAGATACCTTTTGTGTGCAATGCACTTACTGTTGTAATCATAATATGTCATACCACAGTAAAAGCAAAACCCACACCACATTGACCAAAAGTGACACACACACAGTCAGCATTTGCAGGATTCAAAACCCTACCTAACTATGTTATGATACTCCAGAGAGATGCGTTAACACAGCGTGCTATTTGCTTTACTAGGTGGTTTTCTTTCTCGTCTGTATTTGTAGGATGGTGACATCATCAGTCTTTCCAAAGAGGAATGTACCTATTTTAGTGTGTTTTCCCAGTCTCCAAAAAGGGCACTCCTTTCAAAGACCACTGCACACATACACACACACCCCCACACCCACACAGTCAGCGATTGCAGGATTCAAAATCCTACCCGACTATGTTATGATACTAGAAAGCGATGCATTAACATGGCGCTCTATTTGCTTTACTGGGTGGTTTCCCTTCTCTGGCTGTATTTGTAGGATGGTGACATCATCAGTCTTTCCAAAGAGGAATGTACCTCTTTTAGTGAGTTTTCCCAGTCTCCAAAAAGGGAACACCTCTCAAAGGAAACTGCACACATACGCACACACCCCCAAACTCCCAAACCCCTACCTGACTATGTTATGATACTAGAAAGCGATGCATTAACACGGTGCTCTATTTGCTTTATTGGGTGGTTTCCCTTCTCCGGCTGTATTTGTAGGATGGTGACATCATCAGTCTTTCCAAAGAGGAATGTACCTCTATTAGTGAGTTTTCCCAGGTGGTTTCCCTTCTCCGGCTGTATTTGTAGGATGGTGACATCATCAGTCTTTCCAAAGAGGAATGTACCTCTTTTAGTGAGTTTTCCCAGTCTCCAAAAAGGGAACACCTCTCAAAGGAAACTGCACATATACACACACCCCCCACACCCACTCACTGTTTGTAGGATTCAAACCCCTACCGATGTTATGATACTAGAGAGAGATGCATTAACACAGTGCGCTATTTGCTTTACTGGCTGGTTTCCCTTCTCCTGCTGTATTTGTAGGATGGTGACATCATCAGACTTTCCAAAGAGGAATGTACCTCTTTTAGTGAGTTTTCCCAGTCTCCAAAAAGGGAACACCTCTCAAAATCAAAGGAAATTGCACACATACACTGCTTGCAGGATTCAAACTGCTACCTAACTATGTTATGATACTAGAGAGCGATGCATTAACACTGCGCGCTATTTGCTTTACTGGTTGGTTTCCCTTCTCCTGCTGTATTTGTAGGATGGTGACATCATCAGACTTTCCAAAGAGGAATGTACCTCTTTTAGTGAGTTTTCCCAGTCTCCAAAAAGGAACACCTTTCAAAGGAAACTGCACACATACACACACCCCCCTACACACACTCACTGTTTGCAGGATTCAACCCCCTACTTAACTATGTTATGATACTAGAAAGAGAGACGCATTAACATGATGCACTATTTGCTTTACTGGCTGGTTTCCCTTCTCCTGCTGTATTTGTAGGATGGTGACATCATCAGACTTTCCAAAGAGGAATGTACCTCTTTTAGTGAGTTTTCCCAGTCTCCAAAAATGGAACACCTCTCAAAATCAAAGGAAATTGCACACATACACTGCTTGCAGGATTCAAACCGCTACCTAACTATGTTATGATACTAGAGAGAGATGCATTAACACTGCGCGCTATTTGCTTTACTGGTTAGTTTCCCTTCTCCTGCTGTATTTGTAGGATGGTGACATCATCAGACTTTCCAAAGAGGAATGTACCTCTTTTAGTGAGTTTTCCCAGTCTCCAAAAAGGAACACCTTTCAAAGGAAACTGCACACATACACACACCCCCCCTACACGCACTCACTGTTTGCAGGATTCAAACCCCTACTTAATTATGTTATGATACTAGAAAGAGAGACACATTAACACGATGCACTATTTGCTTTACTGGCTGGTTTCCCTTCTCCTGCTGTATTTGTAGGATGGTGACATCATCAGACTTTCCAAAGAGGAATGTACCTCTTTTAGTGAGTTTTCCCAGTTTCCAAAAAGGGAACACCTCTCAAAGGAAAATGCACACATACCCCCCCCCCCCACACACACACACTCACTGTTTGGAAGATTCAAACTCCTACATATGTTATGATACTAGAGAGAGAGAAGCATTAACACAGCATGCTATTTGCTTTACTGGCTGGTTTTCCTTCTCCTGCTGTATTTATAGGATGGTGACATCATCAGACTGGACATGGTTAGGTGCATACACTTTGTTTTATGCCATTCCAGGAATGGTCCATGTGGGTCAGCAGGTGTCAACAGCTTGAACAAGACCTCATAATCCTTACCTTGTGTGATCTATCTGTGGACACATTGACATTCCGTCATATGTCAACACATATTTATGCACAGCTTGTTGGTTTTGTGGATACTACATGTGTCTGTGATGTTGATAAAGGGCTATTCAAAGTTTATATGACACATGTGTAGATGTGCTCATTGATATATGTCCTGGGTGGCTGCCTTGCAAACAGTCTAGCATGTTTGGGAACCATGATCCGCACATGAACATACCACAGTTGGTAGGGTTGTGTGTATGTCAGCTTCCAATAGCTCTGTTTATGACTGCAACCATGATGGACTTCATGACCTTGCAGATCAGACTTCATAGGCGTACTGGACTTGACTTCCCATGGTGTGTTGTGCACCATCACTTGTGGGGAGTGCCATATGTAGCTGTGACACATTCAACGGTTCCACATCCTGTGTAGGGGGTGAGGCTCAGCTGACTGTTCAGGTGCAGGATCTGTTTGTTCTGTAGTTTGTGCATGACACATATTTGGAATCAATGTATTCCACTTGCTGCCATGCTTTTGGCAGTGGGGGTAGCTGCTCATCCATTCTACATGTGATATCTCCTGGTATGATGATATGGACTATTGTCAGTGGGAGGTGGGTATGTACATATGGGCCTGTCTGTCAGGATGTCGGCATTGTCAGTCAGGTACAGTTGGCCCTGACTCAGGACATATATGGGTGTACATTGCTATTTATGACATAGCTGAAGGAGGTGTAATGATTCAGTCTGGACTCCTTCTCAGCTACTCTTTACAAAACACCAATGAACATGAGCACTAATCCCTGTTATACTCTTTTAAACACTTACCCTACTGATCCTTTGTGATCAGGCTACAGAGTATGTCCTCATAATATCCTGGCATGTCCAGGGGTCGGTTTTGTGTGTACTCTCCAGTCCAGCTGGTGGATATTGTGATATTGACACAATGTCACATCTGCCTCATGTACACAGATAACCCTCTCCTCCTCCCAACAAACTCAGATATATGTGTGAGATGCACCTATATAGACATACAGGGTGCTGTACTCTCTCGACCCATGACTGGCACAGTCTATCAGGTGGTGAAGGTAACCACACACACCACATATCAGTCTCACATATCCTCTAGCGACAGCACTCAAACCACATTATCACACAGACATACTCGGATGCTGTAAATGTACTCTGCCTAAGCAGTAGAGACCTCCAAGGCAGACACACACACAACTGCTACCTCGCTACAATACCCACATATCACATAGTTCACAATGTCAGTGTGCCTCACAGTCACTGCCCTTCGTGCTAAACAACACACCTAATACACTTGTAATAGGCCACACTTATTGTCAGACACACTGATGTACCACTCACCAGCCCTAACAAGGTAATAGTCACTTTGGGCTGTCTGTCGGGTGCCAGGATCTGCCGCATAACACAGGCAGTCAGGTCACTCCAAAGCAAGTACATGACTGGCACCATCATTGTCCATGCTGGTGCGTAAAACCTCAGATGTTACTCCCTGGACCACATGACATGATACATGGAGGAACACTCTGATCATGTAGCCCAGGCCAGTATGACCCTGACCTTGTCTAGCATCTTACACCCACCAATTATGATGTCACAGTATACAGACACACATATCACGTTTAACAGTTGCCTAACAAATTTGTTTCATTCATAGGGGATACAGTGTCTGTCAGCCTGTGGTGACATGCTCAACATGTCACGTAGCTTCAGTATGGACAGCTTGCACCTGTCACCCTTGGACTTTTGAATGCTGGCTAAGGCTCTTGCTACCACCATAGTGCCTTTTTTAAGCAGGGCTCAAAAGACAAACCCACCTCCATAGACATTACAGGTTAAATGAAACTAAGGGTAATGCTGCTCAACACCAGATGTGTTACCCTCATATTGCAGCCACTGAGGACTCTCCTCAGTATGGAGGATAGCGATATTTGTGCACTAACAGATGCCTGGTTCAGGCTCGCTTATACACACCAGCACTACCAGGTTATGTTTCATACCATGCTTTCTGACAACAAGACTTGGAACAGACAACACAACTAGGGGGATTATCCATATACATCACAGATACACTCACCTCCGGGTTAGTAGCACTGCACAAAGCATCACAAACCATACATATACAACTACCATTGTGCAAAACTGCCTTTCAGTTTGTTGCCTGCTACAGACCACCCTCCCAAACTCAGGAACCACACTCGGGTTTCATGGGAACTATGGAGAATATGAAGGTCTCCACAAACACCATTAAGTTGTGTGACTTCATATACACAAATATTGACTGGGGATACTACTCAAGCCCCAACACCCTCACCCAACAGTTGCTACAATTTGTAGACTCATATGCTGTGGCACAACCAAGTCAGCACAGCCACAAGGGGGAATACATATTGGACCTGATCATCACCAACATGGGGACTCTATGTTCCACACCAGCGATATACCCCTCATTGGTAACGTCAGAACATACATGTATCTCACTGGACATACATATACCCTCCACACACCCATCCTGGGTAAGCTCGGTGAACTTCTCATGAGCCAACGTCTCACTTCACCAAAGCAAGGTGGTATCCTTCAGAGACCCTGAGACATTGGCCAATACGGCTCACACTGTTGAATCCTTTACATACACATTCTATGGACACCTAGTGGACTGCATGGATTGTGCTATCCCAAATAACAACAGGACTCACTACTCCAATGGCAGGGGACCTGTCTGGTAGACCCCCGCCATTAATAAGCTGTACAACATCAGGAGGATGCTACTACATGATAGAGCACAATCCCAGACTGGGAAGGCATCTGTGATCTGTACTAGCAGACAGCTACGATCACTCATGAACTTTTCTAAGGGCCGCTTCTACCTGACAATTGCACCAGACACTTAGGACTATCACACGGCCTTCTTCAGTTATGTCAGGAACCTGGGTGGACACTCACTGATATGCTGTGAGTTACTGCATACTGACTAAACGTACCCTGAACCCACTGGCATTGCCAACATGCTGGCAAACAGGTTCAATGCAGATGTCTCCCCCCATCCCCCCTAGGGAGCAACTATCCATCCCAACAGAGTATAACCTCCCTGACACCACTGCAATACTGTCATGGTTTAGTGGTTCAGTACTTTGACTATAGTGCACAGTATCCTGGGTTCAAGGTCCATCACTACTTTATATTTTCATACTGAGCAGACCAGACTGCTTAAGGGCCAGTTAAGCAAATATGAGCATGTTGGCTTTTATTCAGCTATGCCCTACTTATACCAGGCTTGTCCGACATTGCTCAATATTCACCAGCATTGCTGGACATTGCCCAATATTACTCAGCATTGACCACAGTTGTGCTAGTTGGTGTGTGCGATTTTGTTTGCATATACTACATAGTGGTAAATGCTGTTTAACACTGCTTTATATTGCTTAACACATGGCAATCATACCTTAGGTGGTGCTGCAGGGCTGCCTATGTCAGATGCACATACTACACTCCCTGTACATGTTTGAGAGCAGGTAGTGTCAACTTAGTCATCCCTTTTACTATATGTGCGAGTCAGAGAGAGAGGTATCATTTCCAGAGTTCCTACTGATCCAGTGTATGTGCTATGCGTTGCCTCTTTGCCAAGGCCAAAGCATACTGGGCACACCTCCTTCTGCCTACTGGGGCAGGCTCAGGTTGTTCCTCCTCCGAGTCACGCTCTGCCTGTGATGGCTTTAGCAATAGTGGGGGGCTGTTTGGCCCAGGCCTATGCTAGTCCTGCTGCAGCTGTTTTCACAGGATCATATTATGTAGCATAGCACATACCATGACAATTTGGGTACATGTAGTTGATGAGTACTGCAAGGCTCCACCAGATGTGTCCAGGCACCGGAACCGTGACTTGAGCAGACCAAACACATGCTCTATTACATTACGTGTTTGTGCATGTGCCTCATTATGGCATTCCTGTTCAGGTGTGTGTGCGTTTCTGATGGGGGTCATCAGCCACGGCTCCAGTGCATAGCCAGCATCCCTCACTAGGTGACCATGTGGGATGTCCCCATTGGCAAATGTCTGGTACAGCTGCGTCAGATGCCAGATATGGGAATCATGGTAGCTTCCAGGGCAGCCTGCACACACATTCAGTATTATGCCCTGGGCATCACACATGACCTGGCAGTTGATGGAGGGGAAGCCCTTGCGGTTGAAGTAGACCCTACCCCGCTCACCGGCTGGTGCTTTGATGTGTATGTGCGTGCAGTCTATTGCACCCACTACCTCAGGGTATTCTGCTATTTGCTGGAAGAGATGCATATTGCTGGTCAATACCTAATGGGAATTGGGGAAATATACATGATCACCGACATGTGCTGACATGGCATCCAGGAAATGGTGCAGTACCCTGGATGCTGATGCCTGTGATATCCCCATCATATCACCAGTTGGTCTCTGGAAGGTACCTGTTGCTAATATTCTTAGGCCAAAACATACCTTGGTTTCCACTGGGATGGGTTCCCCTCTGTTGGTTCTGTGTGTGAGGCGTGGCCTGCACAGCTCAACAATTTGCTGCAGGAGGTCTCTGTCCACTCTATAGCGCTCCACTATCTCCAGCTCATGCAGCCCCTGGTAGGTTACCCTGTGCCTGTACACTCTTCTCTGTCTCCTCACTGTGGGTTGTCCAGCAGCATTTCCATTGTCGCCACCCTCAGCATGTTGCATATGTCACCTTATAACAGCAATGGCAGCCCCTAACATTTCTTTGTCTAAGTAAAGCTTTTTCAGTTTTCACTTCTATTAGCTTACTGCAGTGTCTGTTGTGAGAAATATAATGGACTGTTGTTTGTAGAGTTTTAAGTGCTAAGCTGGGCTGGGCTAGTGTACTGCCTGTGTAATCGCCTGATTCTGATTGTTTTCACCTGCGAGCTCTGCTAGTACTCCCCGGTAGCTTCCTACTATTTGTTGTGATTCCTTTTTCCTTTCTGTTTCCTCAGGGGGGAGCACTGCGCACACAAGCGCAAACACATGCACAGCAGCTAACACGTGCACACACATGCTTACACGGACTAAAACTTGTTTACACAGGTTAAAATGCCTGCATACCAGCGCAAACACGCTTGCAACTCTTTAAACAGCCTTACACATGCTTACTCCAGCTTAAACGCGCACTCTCACGCTTACACGTGCGCACTCTGTCTTACTCGGGTTTACAGGTGCGCACACGTGCGCATGCACGCTCAGCAAGAAACTTTGGTGTTATCCACGGCATACACCTTCCATTTCTTGCCTTTCCCTAGCCTACCTGTTGACACACCTCTTTCCATGATGTGTAATTGACAGCAGACGCATGCCACTCTGCTCCAATGAGCTTCACGTCTTTCATACATACCCCCTCGTGATGTCACCTATCTTCTACTCTGTTACTCCCCTTATCCTACTCCTACACTCCACTGACTGCGCTCATTTGCTATGTAAACTTGCGATTCACTATCCTAACCCTCATTTACATAGGATTGCCTACTAATGCTTGGTTACATCTCTTAGACTGAGCTTCCCCCCTTGGCAACCTCTACTCGGTGGCCATGTTGTCTTCAGCCTGCCACTCCCTTGCATTGTACATTAACAATTTAAATAAGATCCATATTTTTGGGTTTTAATTTTTAGTTTTCTGGGTTTTAGAGTGCAGCCCGTTTGCGTGACGCTGCGCTACGCTTAAACATCGGAAACCGGAGGAAAAAAAATTATTTTTATTTTCATGTTGCATCTGGAAACATTTCCAATGGCCGTATATTTGGCCATTGGCATGCTTCCTGCACTGGATGCAACCTTTATTTGGAGCTGTCACGGCTCCGTTTTGCTATTTGCAGAATGGTACTCAGTTGTCAACTGAGTACATTTCTACAAATAACACTGCTCTTACTCGGACAGATTCAGGTTTCCTGAATCGCAAATCTACCTCATTTGCATGCCTTTCGCCTGCAATTGAGGTAATTTCCATATCCCAGCCCTGTCCGTGTAAGAGCCGTTTTAGGAACTCTCTTGCATGCCCCTGCAGGCTGTTCCTGGATTGCTCGTCGGACATGATGGCTGCATGGAGTCTTACTCTACTCTTAGACTCCATGCAAGCCATCGTGAATCCGGCCCTGTGACAATTACATTTGTAATATTTTGTAACCAAATTACAGTATCTCAGCAACCACTCAAGTTACACACATACTGTCTGCAGCATTTTATTCATCTAGATGAGCGCTTTCATATGAGGCTAAGGAGTTCTGTCTGCATTACCTGGTTGTTGAGATATTTAGAAAATATAAAATTATATCTGTATAATATAATAAAAACAACAGTTAATAGCTATTTACCTGCACTAGACAGAGGTTAAATATTAATGCAGCTGAGTTTGCCATTGTGTAAGCTTTAAGATGAAATATTTTAAAACCTTGTACACAGCATGGTTTTGGAATTATTGATGCAAATATGAACAAGGAATATTTGATGCCTAGAGGAGTCAGTAGGAGTTAAATGCAGATGCACCTGGAGTCGTCATTCGGATGTAATGAAAAAAAAGTGTATCAGCATAAAGTGCTTTACTGGCTTAGAACTAACAACTTAAAACACTGCTAGATACATCTTTCTGCCACACATTTTGTTAATACATATTACAGTAAGAAGTTTTAACAGCTTTTAAAAACTATTTTACCTACTGAAGCTATTCTTTGCCAACTGACACTGTCTGATGTTAATTCCTAGCATGAGAAGTGATCTTAACAGTGCTTAGGTTTCCCTATCAAGCATTTGCTAATGACGACTAAGTGTTGCTAAGATTGTATCTCAGGCTTGGGACATCCTTACAAAGTTTATCTTTTCCTGATTTCACAGCATATTCATGGAGCTCCATGTGATAGAAATAAATAAGAAGTCTGGTACTATGCTACACCTTAATTGTTCTGTATGAATATGTGGGATTAAGGCTACTATTCAGATGATAGGAAGAGCCAACATTGAAGATCAAAAAGCGAGGTTGCTATGAACGCTTGGCTGCCACAAGTTAGTTATCCCTGTGGTAACTTTTCTGACACCTCTGGCTTAAAGCGTAAAAAGCCAGAAGGATCGTGAGTCCCTGCTTTCATGATTTGTATTCATACTGAAAATCAGTATCAAGCGAGCTTTTGCCCTTCTGTTCCACAGGAGGTTTCTGTCCTTCCTGAATTCACCTTAGGACACCTACGTTACTCTTTGACAGGTGTACTGCCCCAGTCAAACTAGCCACCTGACACCGTCCCTAGAGCGTGTTGCATCTGGATGCCCGGCCGCTTGGAGCCAGATGCGAGAGCCCTGGTCGGGCTTGCCCCCCCGCCTCGCCAGGTAAGTGAACGTTGTATGTTACACAATTATTTCAGAGAATTCAGTTGGAAGCTAGATCTCATGGAGATTTTCCCAAATCTACTGTACATGTGTGTCATATATTAAGCCTCCTGACATTACAATGATGTTTTCAAGATATATACTTATGATCTACTCTAGTATATTCACTATTATAGATATGGACTTAATTCATATATACTATCTGATGCTTTGTGAAAATCCAAATACCAAAGAATGTCACAATGTGGAGTGAAACCTGTTTTAGTTTATATGTTAAACATGATGTTATGATAGTCTATAATAATAAACTGTCTGATATCCAGTCCTTGGTGCTTTTCTGTACATAGTGAGCCAACTCAAGGCTGAAGGCACAGCTAGTACATTCTGCGTAATTTTACTTTTTGAACTTCTTGGATGCATCGTTCACTATTATTCTGCTCTTAGTACAGTGGCTATAATTCACTGTGAGAGTTTAATAACTTGCTGTTGACAAATACATATATTCTTCCAGACTTTATGAACAGAAAGTCTTAAATCAGGAATGTAATCATTTCTCAACATACAACTTTATGTGTTTGTCACAAAATGTCATGTGCATTAACAGTAATTGTTAATAACTAACTTCTAGAGTCTTACAAAGCAGGTGTAGTAGGATGCACCAATTATTCAGCATGAGGCATATTCTTCCATGTTCTTCCAATTAATTCATTCCATTCTATTTTTTATCTCTCCTTGGCAGTACAGTTTATCGGTATAAAGTGAGGCATGTGTTTCTCTCACATCTGTCCAGCTGCACAACAGAATATTCTGACAGGGGTGAACTATAATAATTTGTCAGAAAATATCTAATGAAATCCTAGGACAACTCTGAAATAATTCATTATGTCTTCTCTATCAGATAAAACATAATACTGATTGTTTATATCAAGGGTACCACACAGAAGCTTAAAAAATAATAGATGAAGAAAATAAACAATTTAGCATTTCCTCTGAGATCTGCATGGCAGACAGTAGTCAAGCTTTCGCCAACCTCAAAGACCAATTGCTTAGCAAGTCTTTCTGTACAGATTGTTTAATGTGGATCTCTCTCTACCTATCTGGCTTAAGTAGTCTTTGAATTCAAAAGGTGAAGGGAGCCTTGATGAGTTGGTGTCAATCTGTGCAAGTCAAAGGATGTAAAATAAACTCAGAAATTGCTTTTAATTCTTACGTGATCCTCTGAAACAGGCTTTGATTTTCAAATAAAGGCAGAAGCCAGAAGACCAGAATTTCAGCAACTGTAAACGTCAGCTATGCAAGTATGTCATACATAAATTCAGAAATAAATGAGTATATATATATATATATATATATATATATATATATATATATATATATATATATATATATATATATATATATATTTCTTCCAGGTAGGTACAGGTTATTTTAAAATATAAAGTTTAAAGTACTGCTCACAGACATGTAAATCACCAATAATACTAAACACTGAGGGTAAACTACAAATGAAATTATTCTAAGAGCTGAGGAATGTCATTTAATCTAATTTAGATTCTACAGACAGTTTTAGTGGGAGCACAGGTTAACATGATTCATCCTTAGCTAGAGGGTATTTTATTTGTCTGACAGTGCTGTCAGTCAAATAGTACTTAACTCAGTGTGAGTACTTGCTTCAGACTGCAAATCAATTTTTTGAATAACTAATCATCCTTCTTTCTTCTCAGTCCAGAAAAGGCATAATCATTAACCCCCTACTTGCAATTTCTCCACCAGTATCTTCAGCAATGCCACACATTCACAGTAACAAACTCAATCAACAAAGGAAAAGATTAAGCAAATTAGAAAACCCTACCAAATGAGTCCAAAGAAGTATAACAGGAAATATTATGTAATAAATACATAGTCAAAAGCAAAAAGGATGATGTTCTTGTGCCAACAGAATAGGTTACCATGGGCACAGAGTTTATATTCCTAAGAAAATGAGTAGCTGTGAAATTCTGTTTGCCATGTCTTGTGCACTAAGGGACTACAAAAATAGTTGGTGCATGGGAAGTGTGGAGGGTGATGAAAGAGTGAGGATATTGTGATGTACTCCACTCAGAAAATGATGAAACCAAGACACATGATATGGACACACCTCAGAGACTGCAGATGGCAAGGATGGAGCTGAAGAAAAGGATGATATCAGCACTAATTAACAACATATTACTAGGGGTGGTGCAAGCAACTCATTTCAGAAATAAAACTTTTTTTTATTTCAGTAGTAACTGATCCATGGAATGGCTTACTTGAAGAAATTACAGAATGCACATGGTAGGACTTAAGGGAGACAGAGGCAAATGAATGTAAACATGGTGAGGAAGGGTTGGGAGGATGGCCTAATGGTTAAGGTGTTTGCCTTACAAACACAAGGTACAGGGTTTGAATTTCACAGGAGATAATTGGCTAGGCTTAAAATGGCTCACAAGGGCAGTTAGCCTAGTATGAATCTATGACTGCTGTGGGACAGCATGACTCCCTTAGTGGACCTCTAATCTTCTTTTATTTGTTCATATATGTGTATGACCAGGCTAAGAAAAGTTTTGCACAGGCAGCATAGAAAAGGTCAGCCAAGAATCCAGTAGAACTAACAAAAATGGATTACCTAGGGATGTACACTGTAAATTAACTTGTTACTTCACTGTGAGGGTAGTGAATCAGTTGAAAATTTCTGGACTGGTAAAGGAAGATGAAATGCATCAACAGTGAAATGCTAAGATATTTTAATTGCATTCTGGGAAAATGGCTGCATATAAATCTATTATGTTGATTGCTTTAAGGACCAAAGTTGATACAATATTTCCTATTAATATAACTATAAATCTAAGTATTTGTTGAGCCAGGACATTCCCCCTTTTCCGTCACAGATACCTGTACTGGTATATGGATACTTTTCACGGAGTCATGTGACACAGCAACTTCTCTCTTGTCTTCACACTAGCAAGTTAATGCATAACTCAATGACTGTGGATGTCCTAGAGTAAAAATACTTTTGTTGATGGATATAGAGTGATACGGTGTGCCCCATCTTAAAGAGAGATGCTTTAGGAGTCTGTATATCTTTACTTATTTTACTTTCACTTATACTTGGTGCTGCTTAGGGACTAGGTGGTTCTTGGCAGAACAAACTGAAGAGTTGTTTCAATTTCTTAGCAGTAAATGATGTGTAAGTGCTAATTAATACTTTTTTAATAAAGGGATACAGATCTCTGGATTTGTATTCTAGTTGCTGGGAGTTGTTTTTCTAGATTCATGACTGTGTGCTCTATCTGTGTTTAAGCTGATGTAACTGAAGTCACATGGCTTTAGATGGGTGTAGAACACATTTACTGTGTTAGCAGACTGCATGCAATGGTATGGCTAGCTCTTAGCATGATTTTCCTTTACTTTTACAGCATAGTGAAATTCATTTATTTATTTTCATGGTTTCCAAGATGAAAGCTGCATATTAAGACAATGGATTCAACGTATATGCTTTTTTATTGAAACATGGTTCCTATTTTGCAAATACTGAAGATTTTTTCAAAGCACAGCTGAATGTGCTTTACTATGTCACATTAACATGTAAAAACAAAAGTTCTGTTGGATGTAGCTTTTATAAATTCATCAAGAATAATGTCAAAAGACATCAGTTGGTCATTGCTATGAAAAGTAACTAGCAAAAAGTACAGATGTGTAAGTAAAGTTACCATAACAGTTGTCATTTTAATGAATCACTGCTGATGTAAGCCTACTGTATATGGGTCCTTCTACTTGATTCCTGACAGCCTCACAAAGCTTTGGATGCCTTCCACATGTTCCAACTGTCAGGAGCTCGAGCAGAACTTAATAAATGGACAATTGGAATGTGAAAAGTTTCAGAGCTGTTTTAATTGCCAAAGAGGACACACCTTCTGCAGGTGCTGTGGAACTGTGGGTCGATTAGCAATCCTACAAGGCTGGGTAGTTAAGTTACTTGTTGGGGAAGACTTTCCACTACCTTTGATATTTTATTATGAAAACTTGTGATTTTTCTGTCAGAATTTTATGTGTTTGACTACAAAACTCAAATTTGTGGAACAATCACTGCATTTCTAAGAGTTCTTATGTAAATGAACTTTTTTGTGAGGAAATATATCATTTTTGATTAACTTTTTTCAGTACTGCAATGTTGTTTGTTTAAGGCAGGGGACTTGCAGTGGTTTATTTATACCACTTGCTGTCTACCTTACACTTTACTGACCGGTAAAGGCTCCACTTCCTGCTTTTGAATTCTCATCCTCGGCTTACCTATGGATTCTTCCTCTGTCTTTGCAGCTGTACCTTTTCCTGTCTGCAAAAAGAAGAAAGTTGTTAAGCAGCCTTTGGGTATCAGGCTCACTCCTATCCTGCCTCAGCTGTTGGATAACATTCCAGGCATTTCTTATCTGGTTCACATTTTCCATATATGGATAATTGTCTTTTTTTTTGCAGTCTTTTTCCCAATCTGTCAAGAGTCTTTGTCAACTATTCAAAAACTTCTACTCAATTGTGAATCCAAATCAGCTTTCAGTAGTCTTCTCTCCTCCATTCTCACAGACTGATTTTCCTGAGATATGTGTTGAATTTGGACATGAGTAGAGCCTTTCTCCCTCCAGACAAAGTGCAGTACATGATATCTATGATTCTCATGCTTCACATCTCAATTCTGGGATTTGTAAACAGGAAGATTGGGTGGTGGATGAACCAGATAGCATAGGAATCAGTGGAAACAGGGGACATTCCTGTCCAAGGGAATGAAAAAGCATCTGCCTTCCAGAACTGTCTGCAAACAGTCCTAGAACAGAATTTATTTAGTTGTCTGTATTGAAAGAAGTGAAAAATATCTCCTTGAGGTGCCCTCCACAGTCAGATCAATTCCTGGAAGACTCCAGGATGACGTTTCCATTTGTGTGTGTGTGTGGGGGGGGGGGGGGGGGGGCTGTCCAGGTTCTACTGAGGTTGTCTGCAGTGGAGTTTTGCTCTGACTGAATTTTATGAAGCTTGAAGAATTAAAATGAGCTGTTATCCCCCCGGACTATTATAGCATGTCTACACTGAAAGTAAGATCCAGTACCTTCCTGTTTGTTTATATACCACATTATTGTGGTGTGTTTGTGTATACTTGCAGAGGCCTTCCGGAACCAAAGATGTTTTAAGGCCTTCAAATTATTGATCACTGCCAACATATCTCTGACATTTATGTGCTACTGTCTGCCTACAAGATTCTGTGAAGCTTTCAGTTTTACCCCTTCTGAAGCTGCTCCTCACACCACAAGGGCAGACTATCTTTGAGAAAAAATATATTTTATTTTACATTTGTTTACTGGGAGTGTTAAACTATGCCCCCAAAAGTCCATTTTCAGTGGAGGGCCAAGGGAGAAAAGCTCCAAGTTGCATAGTAAACAGTTTTACCATACAGGGTAAAAATAAATAACAGGTTACATAGTAAGCAGAAAGCAAACAACAGTAATACAAATAATGCAGCAAGGATGGTTAGTCACACATATTACACATTATACTTGCTGGTCCTTGAATGCAACACATCAGAAACTACAACATTAATGTACTTCTAATAAGGGGGCGGGGTGGTAGCCTCCCCAAATTAAACAATTAAAATAAAACATTTACAGTAATAAGCTGGAGATAGGTCTAAATGAAAAGAGTGAGGGAATATAGACATTACAGAGGAATAAATGTAGGATGAACAGTGTTAAAAAGTTATGCCCAAAGTCACTACAGAGTTCACTTTAAGCCAGACCATTCATCTCCCAGTCTTCATTCCTGATCCAAAGAATAAGAGAGAAAGGATTCTTCACTCTCTGGATGTACAAAGGTAGCTCAGATACTACCTAAGCATATGCAGACTATTTTGTGCTATTATTTTTTATTATACTCTCTCCAATAAGCCACTTTCAGGCAGGGTCTCAGTTTATTATACAATAGCATTGGATTCTTCTATGACTTTGTATTAAGTGGTGGACTCTAGAAGTATTCAAGAGGCAGCAACTTTGTCCTTTCTACGCACCTTTATATAGCATTGCAAACTGGCTTCCACTTCCAAGTTAAGAACAATTTTATCCAGGAGTTCATGGATTCTTCATTTATTGGCCTCCTTCCTTTTTCTTTTCCTTTCTTCTTTAATCTATGATAATCTGCCCATATAGCTTATGCTACTAAAACATTTATCCATTTATAAATATAGTACAGCTGTGCCAGTAAACTTACCATAAAATGTTGCAATAGATCACTGTTGCAGTAGGTGCTCCTCTGCAGCCCCCATTTTCTTGCCAGTCTTTTTTTGGTGTTGCCAGAGTACAGATTTTACCACTTCTTTTTTGTATATAGTTATTGTTTTGTTATTTCCTAGCATGGTTCTTCATGGGCCTTCCTTCCATCCTGGTCATATATGTGCTTTCTAGCATTTTGTGCCTTTTTTTGTCATTATAAACTGTAGGTACAGAGATATGACCATTTCACTGTTCGGCATTTAGATAGATCACTGAGTAGAACGCCCCTTTCAGCATGCCCCTGTCCAAACACTTGACACAAACTGAATGCTCACAATGTTTTCCTTCCAAAAAAATCAAAGATCCGTATCATAAGAACTACATTGATCTAGTCTGAATTTATAGCTGGAAAACACCCTACAGAGATTACTCATTATCAGACACCAAACAGACCATGTGCCCGATGAATGGAGGACATCAACAGTCATCCTCCTGCACAAGGATAAGGAATCAACTGACCCAGGTAAATATAGACCCATAAGTCTGATGAGCTTTATTAGTAAGGCCATGGAAAAGATCATTATGGAATTAAAATACAAGAACATAAGCAACCTCCTGGCCAAGGCAACAGTGGTTCTCCTTTCTTTTCAATCTGAACACACTTTTCCACAGACAATACTTACTCACACAAAACAGGTAGAGTCTCCTACACCCCGATCTAGAAACTCTCCAAATAACTACCTGGATGATAAAATATGATACGTTTTATTTTTACATGTTATTGTAAAGAGTACAGCTTCATGCACAGTGAGCATAGGGCAAGTCAATGTCTTCAAATTCAATATGTATGCTGAATTAATGCCCAGAAAAACTGACATAGAACAGTGAAAGGAGGCCTTGACCCAAACCAAACTGATTTTGTCAAGGACAGATCCTGCCTACTTAACCTGATTGACTTCTTCAAGAAGATTACTGAAGCAATGCATGAAAGAAATCAGTACACTCTGCGTATCTACATTTAATTAAGGCATTCAAAATCATCCCAAACTCGGGTATTGCTAGTAAACTCTTCTAGTTAAATGTAAATCCCTGTGTAACTCAATGGATTGCAAACTGACTCACAAACAGAACATAAATGAAAACACCAGCCAAGCTGGAACCTCCAGTGAGTGACCTCTCAAACCTCTTGAATCAGAGGCACATGGGATATAAGCAAATGACCGTTATGAACACCAGGTGTTTCAGCTAACTGGCGAGTCTGAATGCCCATGACTTGTTTCATCATTTTAATGGACAATTTCAGGCCAATAATGCCAAACCCCACTAGCTATGAATATTCACAGCTAGTGGGGT
Source organism: Protopterus annectens (assembly GCF_019279795.1). NCBI lineage: Eukaryota > Metazoa > Chordata > Ceratodontiformes > Protopteridae > Protopterus > Protopterus annectens. The sequence continues at coordinate 946,187,058 of NC_056725.1, read as the reverse complement.
TTGGCTTTATTGGCCTGACATATTAGCAGCTAGTAGGGTTTGGCTTTATTGGCCTGAAATTGTCCATTAAAATGACGAAACAAGTCATGGGCATCCAGAATCGCCAATTAGCTGAAACACCTGGTGTCCATAAGGGTCATTTGCATATATCCCATGTGCCTCTGATTCAAGAGGTTTGAGAGGTCACTCATTGGAAGTTCCAGTTTGGCTGGAGTTTTCATTTAGGTTTTACTTACTGGTTTTTCAGTGTGACCTTCTCACTTATTGTTTTAGTTCACAAACAGAACATGGAAAATTAGGGTGAGCAGCTCCATCTCCTCCAAAGACCTGTCACCAGGGGTGCACCAAAGGGCACACTCCTTGAGCCACTCCTCTTTGGCACTTACTTCTCAGTGGTCAAATACAATGTTAAGGGATTATGGCTCACCAAGTTTGCTTAGGTCTGTAAACTAGGTTCCAATATTAAGTTTCTAGAGGACACCAAGATCCTCCAAGGAGACTTTCCCCATATAGATAGCTGGTTCAAAACCATGAACTAAAACTAAATGACAAAAAATGTATAACAGTATCCTTCTGCAGGCACAAAGTCCTCTGAAAATATCACATTGTAACCACCCCTAGAAAACTGATCCAGCAATTAGGGACCTGTGAACCTATGTGTATAGTGAACTCTCCTTTGATCATCATGTATCCACTATTATACAAAAGTATTTGTTTTTTTTTCCATTTTTTTTCTCATTCTGCAGCTTATTAATAAGGCCATCTGGAATAACAGTTAAGGTCTTTGCCTCTCATGCACAAGGTAGACAGTTTGATCCTGTCCTCTGGCCAAATGCCTATATGGGGTTTGCATGTTCTCCCTGTGTCAATGTAGGGTTTCCTCCCATCTCATAAAAACATGCTGAGTGTTTCCACCTCAGACTTACCCAAGAATGGAATTATGGGTGTCAGCACAGACTCTAAATGGTGCCCTATAGGAGGATGAGGTTATATCCTCTAGATAGGAGAGCATGGATCACAGAGTGTGCACTGTGTTAGGGGTAGTCATTCAACAGTGTAAAAACTGTCTGTAGATAACTCAGGCATGTTTTCTAAAGTAGCCAAATGGGCATGTGCATTTGGCAGTCATAAGTGGGTTGAGGATCCACCTACCTAGACCTACTCCAAGGACCCATACTAATGGTAGAATAAGTGTATGTGCCTATATTAGCCAGTGTGTGCCCGTTGTATAGCCAAGCAGCCCTAAGTCAATAAGCTGCTGCCTGGCTGGCATCCAAGAGAAAGGAGGTGTGCAGAAAAAGTGCGAGATAGAAAAGACTGACCAGGCTAAAAAGGAATGCAGTTTAGCAAACAAAGATGCTAAGACAGGAGTTGCAATAGCAAAGAAAAGGTATCTGAGTCACTCTACCAGCTTCTGGAAAGTGACTCAGTATATGGTGCAAATCAACTCTATTAGGTTGCAAGGCAAAGACAGAAAAATAAAGAAGATAGTCAAACACCCTTCATAAAAGTAAGGGCAAAACCCAGCAATGTGCGGAATTAGTTGTAGATGGTATCAATTACACTCAGCTGGAAGACATAGCACATCTGCAGGCCAACAAATTCAGCTCAAATTTCACTTCCTCATCAACCCCAGTTCTACCCTCAAAATACCTTCCACCACTCCATTGCCAGTTATCACCAAAGAAAAGTTGCCACTGCGCTCTCTGAAGCTAAAACATGGCTTCAATGGAACTTGACAATATACCAGGCTGCCTCTTAAACAGCTTAAATCAGGGCTTATAGGGGCCCATTATGATCTATTTTTGACAACAGCCTCCAGACTAACTTTGTCCTGATAGAGTGGAGGACAGCAACAGTCATCCCTCTGAATAAAGGGTAACATCAGACCCATAAGTTTGACTAGTCTTATATGTAAGGCCATAGAAAGAATAATCATGGACCTAATAAATAATGACATAAGAAACCTCCAAACACTGTACCCGACCCAATTCGGCCTTGTCAAGGGTAGGTCACACCTACTGGATCTGGTGGATTTCTTTGAGATATTTTATTAAGGCCATGGATGAAGGTAAAACAGTACATACCACTTACCTCAACCTGGCCAAGGCATTTGACACAATTCCTCACTCAGGTAAACTCACAAATCTGGGCATAAATCCTTATGTCAGCAGATGAATAGCCAACTGGTTCACAGCCAGGACACGTGGGTAAACTGGATGAAGCCAGATCCAGCCAGAGGCCAGTTACAAGAGATGTGCAGTCAAGGCAAATGTGGAAGGCCTCTGGATGACAAAGTTTGCAGATGAGTGCAAGATGGGGGCAATCACAGAATCCCCCAGTGATGTAGATATCCTTCAGGAAAGTCTACATAAGACAAATGATTGGTGCCAGAACAATGGCCTAAAACTAAACACATAAAATGTACTATCATAGACTTTGAGAAGTCAAATGCCCCTGCAAATTACAACATCAGTAGAATATCCCTTACAGTAGAATCAGAGGTGGGAGATCTAAATACATGGATAGACAGTAGCCTGAACTTTGACAGCCATGTGTCCGCAGTGGTGAGGAAATCCTTTTATTTGGCACAACTTGTAAGTAAAGGTATGGCATCTAGAGCCAAGGAAATTATAGTCCCACTTTACTCAGCCTTCATTAGGCCAATAATCGAGTACAGTGCACCATCTGGCATGTACTTGACTAGGCACATTCAGCAGCTGGAGTGACCTCACAAAGAAAATACAGAATGTAAACAACATGAACTATGTGGATAGACTAAAAGGCCTATCCCTTTACTCTGTCTCCTACTGACTAATAAGGGGTGACTTATGCATGACATACAAGGCAGTAACAAATCCAACCCTGATGGAGCTGCTATATATCTGCAACATATCTCTCAACCTCTTAGAGCAAAAAATCTGGACAAAACATGAATAATGGCAGGGACAAATTCCAAAAAATAGGGACAATTTTTAAATATTGCTATTACAAACTTAGAAAGTCGATAGAATAACAGGTTCATTAACATGAATTTTCTGAAGGGTATGAAGTTTGAAACTCAAATGACTGTCATTGTTTTCTGACTTCAGCCTTTAATGACTTAGCAATGATTTGCCAGAAACCCACAATTATTATTAAAAACAGACCAAAAATATGAGGCAAAATTTTGGACATTCTGCAAAAAATCTATACAGTTCAGAGGTATGATATGCAGGTCAGACAGCATAACTGTCACCCAGTCTAGAGATATAAACTTAGAGACTTAAGTAAAACATGCTGGAGGGACAGATAAGTGTCTCAGAGATAGCCCCTTCTTTGGAACAGGCTTCCTATCCACATTAAGCAGAGCTCTTCCCTGACCCTCTTTAAATGCAGTTTGGATCAATGAATGGCGAATAGCAAAGTGACACCTGGGTAGTGCCTACGTCCCATATGGACAAGGACACTCTGTAAGATACTCAATGCACAGGCACAAATCCATACCATTCTTTTGCTCTTAGGGGTCATATATTGGGTAAAATCAGGTCATATTGGCTAGGCTTGTAAGAACCCTTAAGCTGTTAGACTAGTAATCTCCTTTGAATCTATGAACCTATGAACGACACTAAGGAAAATAAAGTCAGAGAATGCAGTAGGCTCAGATGAGGTCACAGCAGATATGTTCAAGCTACCAAATGAGATAAGGAAGAAATGGATCTTGAGGGTACTTATAGTAGTATGGAGAGAAAGGTGCATCCCAAATGATTGTGGAATAAGCATACTAGTGCTATTGTACAAAAACAAAGGGACATCTACAACTGTGGGCAGTACAGAAGTATCGAACTCTTATCAAATTGCATGAAAGTTCTGGAGAGCGTGATTGACACACAGATATGCAGAGTAGTAGAAAATAAATGGGAAATGAGCAGTTCAGATTCAGAACAGGATGCAGTACAACTGACAGACAGTTGAGAAGAAGCTAGAGATGAGAAAAAAGTCCAACTGGCCATTCCTAGACTTGTAGAAAACATATAAAAAGTTCTCAAGAAAACTGATTTGGGCAGCCCTGTGGTGGTTTCCAAGAAACACTGGTAAAATTAGTGCAGGCTATGTACAAAGACCCAATGACTCAAGTATCAACAGTGTTCGGTCTCTGAGAAAGGTTCCCAGTGGGAGTGTGTGTGCACTAGAGTTCAGCTCTGAGCCCACTGCTGTTCATATTGGCGATGGACTACATTAGCAAACAGATTGGAGGTGACAGATCAAGAAAGCTGCTTTATGCAGATGATGTGGCATTACAGGCAGACTCTGTGTAAGAACTTCAGTAAAGGATAGATGAATGGATTGCAAAACTAAAGGCACATGGGATGAAACAGAATATGGATAAGATTGTTGTAATGGCAGCAAGCGGAGGAATCTGAAGAAACAGAGAACTGAGATAGAAGGGAATATAGCAGAACAGGTTAACAGCTTCAAGTTTCTGGGATAGGTGGTTGAGGGGAAGGAAAGCCTAAAAATGAGGAGGTCAGTGCTAGAATAAGATGGGCTGCAGACAACTGGCACAGAGTGTCGGGGTAGTGTATGACAGAAGAATGCCAAAAATGCTGAAAAGTAAGGTGGCCAAAACAGTGGTGGAACCAGCACTACTGTATGATACAGAAACTTGGACAGTAAAAGCAAAGCAGAAGAGGAAGCTAGAGGTGATGGAGGTGAAGTTTCTGAGCTGGTGGTAGGCTGCATAGTGTGGGACAGACAAAGAAATGATAACATCAAAGCAGAAGCCAAAGTAGCCCCAGTTGCAGAGAAGGTTAAAGAGAACAGATTATGATGTTGCAGGCACAAGTGAAGAAAAGCAGAATATAGTCTGGTGGATAAGATTGTGGATAGACAGGAATAAGGAAAAAGGAAATTAGGGCCTCCAGCGAAGAGGTGGATGGATTGTGTGTTAGAGAGGACCTGCAACAGTCAGGCATGACTACTGAAGAAGGTAGCAGAGTTGAACTGAATCGAGAGAGATGGTGACAATTGACATGACACCCTGACCACAAAGAAAATGGGGAAAAAGGAGGATAATGAATTAATAAGGGCAATCATTCCACTGTATTCAACACTTATTAGGCTGATCATTTATTATGCCTGATTTTGGCATGTACCTATCTTAACACTTGATTCAACATAAACATCTACAGCATTTCTCACCAAAAAATTAAGGGTCCAAATCATAAGAACCACACTAATCATCTCAAAGTCTTGTCTCTATTATTGGTATCATAGAGACTGCAGATAAAGAGCTTCAACAGATCTTATTCTCTCAGACCTAATGCACATGCACAAGTCCAATGGTGGCATAAACACCCACTCAGAAGATTGTAATCTGTTCTAGAACATAAATAGTACAAGCTGGAGGGATAAGTTATGTATCACAGAGAATTCCACTTCTTTGAACTTGTCTTCCTCTCCACACAAAATAAAGTGCTACTTTTACTCTATTCAAATGTAATCTGGTGAATGGATGGGGAAACTGCAAATTTATCCCTGGAGTAGTACCCTTGTCCCTTATGGAAAAGGGTAACATGTTTAAATTACAAGACCTCATGGGTATGCATGGCTAGGCTTCTAAAGATACTTCATGGTCATTAGTCTATTAAGAAACTATGAAATTTTGAAAATATATAACTGTTGAAGTGGTTTGGCTGACTACTGAACCATACAGTGTTGTGCACTCTCGCTGCACAATATCTGCTTTTCTGGGCTTCAATTCAGCATACATATCGGATGGGAAGATATTTACTTGGCCTATGTTCATTCTGCGCAAAGCTGGACTCTGTTCTGTTGAGAACTTTAAGGGAGTTATTTAACTAATGTCAGAATGGTGATCCTACCCTTCTCTCTTGGTGAAATTTTGACATTAATGTCTCAAACACTTAACAGCTTGGTTATGATCCCACACACTGTCATAAACCTGTATATTGGACAGAAGCCTTATTATACCAAAATACATATATATTATACCACTCAACTGTCCAGATTTTCACAGAATGTCCAGATTTTTACCTGATATTTTGCCCTGTTTCTGATAAAATGTTTGAGAACTGATGTCAGAACATAATAACAGACATTTGAGTTTTGGACATCCCTCAGAAAATTCATGCTAATGCAAAACCCATTAGTCTATCGAGTTTCTAAGTTTGTAAGAGCAATATTTAAAAATTACCTGTTTTTGAGCATTTGTCCCCCATTATTTGTGGCTTTGTCCAGATTTCTTCCTCTAAGAGGTTGAGAGGTATGATATATATGCAGATGTAGAAAAGTGGAATAAGAAAGAAATGCATGAAACAGAGCTGAATTGTATCAGCACATTATATTTTCAAAGTTCTACTGAGTTGCCAGACACTCTTGTTGGCTGAATCCATAGACAGCAGGTATATCACCTGGGAAAAACTGAAGCAAATCACAAAAATGAAGAAACAAGGATCACTGTGCGACAGAACATCTGTAATATTTAAGGCTACACAAGGATTCTGAAGCAATAAATGAGAACTACACAAAGTTATACTCACCTATGGTAATTAAGCTTTTTTTTTCCCTTAAGGAAATATACATAAGCAGAGATGATACAGGATGAATATATTAAACTTGAAGAAGAGTTATTAGATTTCTATGAAAAACTTCAAAAATCTTTTTATGACATTTTTGTATTGTGCAGTACATACTTGTACCAGCAATAATAAATATAAGTTTTAGTCTTAAGATCAAAACTTTGATTTTTAATTGATTATGCAGTTTGCATTTTAGACTTAAGTTGAGCATTTTCCTTCATGTTTTATGTGTAGCCACAGCAAGCAGAATAAAAGTGGAACATGTACTATCCAACAATTACATGCAGAACAGTGTCTTGGATTATGCTGGCCTTCACTTAAACAAGGATGTGAAGCTCCTTTTCTTACAAAGTGTGTTTATTGTACATAATTTCAGCAGCACTCTGCCTGCTTTTAAGATACTAACATCAAATCTGTTATATCACTATTAAATTTATAGTTTCAGAGTTAATTACCATAATAGTTTTGTTGTTACATGAACATATGTTGGCAGACTATCCACAACAGCTTGTTATAAACTAAAAAATAAATTTCAAGACTAAATATATTAAAGTATTACAGGTATATAAAGCTACAACTATAGATGTAAATAGCCCACTATCTGTCTTCCTCACTTAATCTCATTAATATGATAGTGCTGCTACTCTATATTTGATATTGTCATGCAGATAAAATAATTTCCACAATCATTCTAGCAGCTAACTTGTCAGTGTTGTTTTCCTCGTATATGAGGTACTTTTGTCAAGCCTGAAGGACATGTAAACTAAGTTACCAATCTCACTTTATGCAGACTTGATGCTTCAGATTCATGCCGCCAGCAGCACTGTTTAGAATGCTAGGTTCCTTTCTACTGCTGCTGCTCCTGATTGTACTCCACATGGCTGTAGAATGACACTGCCTAGCCTAATATGAAAGGTTAGCATCTTGCTCTTGAGAAGCCCTTGACAGTTCATAAATCTGTTACCTAACCTTTAGCCAAGGACTATTTAATTAGCAGGGAAGGGCAGAATATGTCAATACAGACACTATGCAATATCCTTTTGATGATGAGTTATCTGAATGCAGAATTTATCTAATGGTACACATTTCTCTCTCTTTTCCTTCACTGGCTACTCATGTTCTGCAATGTGGATGGTCCGTAGCTGCTGAACGTGGAGTACAATGGCTCTGTGACTGTTCATAACCTGTAACGGTATACTGTGCTTCCACTGCTGTGAGGATGTGATAGTATGATCTTGAGTTCTGCTGTATGAACTGAATTGGGTCGATGATTTAGCACCAGGGATGCAGCATTCATCCTCTGCATAACAACTTGGTATTGGGCCTACATTACTTCAGGTATCAATCAGACCATCAGACATCTCCCATAAGAAGGCATGTTATCTATCCAGGGAGAACTGTGCTGTGAGGAGCTGAACAGCCTATCTTTTCCAAACAGATGACAAACTATGCAGTGTGGCACCTTTGATAATGTAGACTAGCTTTACTTTGTATGACTGAAAAACAGACAGTCTTACCAGCCAAGCTGAAATCTGTATAGAGGGAGGCATTCCTCAGAGTACACCATGAGCTTGCATTTATCCATAGTAGAAACATATGATTTAAATCTAGTCAGCCTAACAACCTTAACTCTGCACAGCTCGAGCAAATGTTTTCAAGTCTGAATCTTACTACTACTGAGAACTCAGGCACAGTAGAGAGGATTATGTTTCAGCCTCCAATCATAACTAAGATGTATGCATCAGAATCATGACATCTATGTCAAGAACACAAAACTGTGTTGTTATAACTTGGAGAGACATGATCATAATTCTTTGTAGCACAATGAACATCAGCTGTTCCCTTGTACTACTATTTATAAAAACAATCTGCAGAAGTGCAAAGTGCTTTATAGGTTTGAAAGCCATGAAATAAGTACCACTGCCACACTATGGTGGCCAGAGGTTATTTTGTTTAATTTTTATTTTATGCTTGTTAACCTGGTAAGTGAAGTGATCCAAGTAGCTATGACCCAGACTGCAATGGTATGTATTAAAATCAATACAGAAGTACAAACAATTTATAGAACCATCACGTAAGTACATTTAGAGTTTATAAACATTTTAGAAGCATTCCAGAACAGGAGCATATTCTTTTGAAACACACATATATTGCCAGACTCTTATAATAGGTAACATCCAATGTTTACTCATACAGTTGTAACAAAGGTTTCTACATAGAGTATAAAGAATTTCAATACTTGTTGTTGTTGTGTCTTTTGGCTTTTCCTGGTTAGGGGTCACCACAGTGGAACTCCGGTCTGCTAATGACTGGCAGTAGAGTTTTACGTGCCGAGTTGCTGGCCCTGACGCTCAACCTTCAATGAAGGTACGCCCATTCACGCATGTCCCCACACAGAAGACACTCTAGCTGAGAATCGAACAGGACAATGTCTTACTGTGAGGTGACAACGCTACCGCAGCACCACCACTGCAGTATAAAGAATTTCAATACTAAATATAGCAAAATTACTAGATCTAAGTTACAGGCTTGTTGAATGTGTGAAACAGCTAGGGAGTGTTACACAAATAAGGTATTAATCAACATCTTGAAAACAGATGCATCTGTTAAGGTTGATTAAATGCAATTTAAATTTTATGGACTAACAGTTTTAAAAGCTGTCAAACTCTTCATTTTGCCTTTATATGTAAGACAGCAAGAAATATTTTACAACTTTTAAAGCAGCTTGATTCTTCTTGTTCTGAGGCAGCTGCTGTGCATCTGTTCTTGCACTAAATTAGAGTATATTAGCTGTAAGCAGTACATAAATTTGTTTATTCCTCTTTGATATCAGAGAATTATAGAACAAGGCTATTTTTCCATCTGAGAGCATAATCAGAGTGCATGATGTTATTGATGTCTTGGCTGCAGACCTTGGGTCTTTTTATCTTACAAACTGCCCATTCCTCTCTGAAGACTAGTATGCTGCAATATAGTTTAAAGAAAACCTTATCTATATAAATCCTCACAATCCTACTTTTGACATGAATTCAGAAGATTACAGAGTAAGTGGTGTTTCAGCTGCATAGCTTTATTCTCAACAGTGTCATGGTGTGTGGAATTCATTTTATTTACTTAGTTCTGTAAAACAGCAAAACTGTTGTCATTCGAGTGATCAGTGACACCTACTGTCACTAGATCAAAGGTATTGTTCTGTACAGTTTATCCTACATCTGTGTAAGATATTCAATGCATTCAATCAACTGATCATCCAGAAGCACTTTGAGATTGACTGTCATGCCTGTACTACAATCATGATAGGTTTGCATCCAAGTTTTTAGGTTGACTTCATGGGGTGGTCTGTATACCTCCTTCATCCTGTGCCTTCTCATTTCCTTGTGTACTTTCACCGATGCTTTATACTGGGTCTGATTTTCAATGTATATATATATATATATATATATATATATATATATATATATATATATATATATATATATATATATATATATATATATATATATGTGTGTGTGTGTATATATATATATATATATATATATATATATATATATGTAACCAGTTTCTGAACTAGTTTACAAGAGGTTTGCAGTAACACAGCTATGCTCATGGTTCTGAGTAGTACCAACTGCCACATAAGTGTGTGGGTTACACGTACACAGAAGAAGAAGACTGGTTGATTGATATACTGTCTTGTTTGAGTTTAAATGGGAAAAAAAACTATCCCATGTCAGAGTCTCATCCTGACCTTTCACATTAATGTAATGCACTCCCCCCCCCCAAACATTGTATGTTCTTGCTCCCATATTGTGCATGGAGTTCAAACCTTGGAGTCTGTGTCTAAGCTGCAGATCTTTCCAGGGATTCTTCATGATGGGCTACCATTCCAGGGGCAGATGCAAGCCATTGGTCAAACACCATCTGAGGAACCCACATGTAGTATCTTACTCCATCTGAGGACTTGTCAAACAGTATGCAGGGTTTGCTTATCTCTCACCTGAACTGCTGTAATGCCCTTATATTGGGCTCTCAAATACTGAGCTCAATAGAGTTGAAGCATATGCAGAATTTTTCAGCAAGAGTCCTTACTGGGGTAAGAAGGTGCAGTCATATTATGCCTATCTTGTGTTCATTGGTTTGGTGCCATATTGAGAATAGTATCACTTTTAAAGGTCCGTTGTCCAGGGTATCATTTATTTAAAATGATTTTGGTGCTTCACACACCTCTGGCTGTCTACTTGTCTGCATTGAGTCTTCTGTCAATCCAAATATTTAGAATTAAAGTGTTTTAATACAGTTCTGTTACTTACCTTTTGCACCATGACATGTGGTGCCTAGAACCATGATGCTTTTTATTCCATCATTCAAAATACATTTGTCCTATTTCACAATAAAATCCTTAATAAAAACATATATTTTCCTTCTCTGGACTCAGTTGTCCTTAATCTCTAATGAAGTCAAGACAGGAATAACATGGGAACGTGCCCACAGACTTTAATGTGTGTGTTATCACACATGTACAGGGGCACATCTATTAAGATCTATTGATACATCTCCGTGCAAACCCTATAGACACTTCACAACATCACAAAGAGATGCAGTGGATTTGTTTTGGCCACTGCTTAATGAAAAGCTTACACCACTTTTAGTTAAAAAAGCAGCCAATGTGTATTAGAAATACTGGGGAGAGAGGAATGCACCATAGAACTTAAGTAACAATATGCTGCATTGCATTCATGAACATCTTCAAAATATGTTAAAAGTCTTCTGGTGCCGCATCTTTTTCCCATCCGTCACATGCTCTGTGGAACTGTGCATAGTTATTGGAGGTACATCAGGAATGCAGCACTTTCACAAAATATACAGGAGCCTTTCAACAGAGAACCCCTGTGATCCTCTGAGACTTGAGCTGTTGTTTTTCTATAATTTACTCCTCTGCTTCTCATGTTTTAATGTTTTATTGTTACACGCTGAAATTTATTGACATGTAAATTAAGACTGTTTGACTGACTGAGTAAAAGGCACATAATTATTTAGGAACAATCAATTGACTATTCAAAGATAAACTTCAGGAGCTCATATTGTTGATGATGTTTTCATTTCTTTTCAGCAGAACAGCTTGGAAACATTTAAAATTAAGTGTCTCTGATAAGTCTGAGGACTACAAACAGAGCTCTCAAGCTAAACTAGTATCAAACATTTAAGTTAATTTCCATCACACAATGAAACTGATCCATTCATTTGATAAACACATCTCATTATAAATCATATTATATGTTACTCATGTTTAACCAATATAACTGCCATTAGGTCAGCAGTATAAAATATTTTAATCATGTTTTGAGTAACCAAAAGTCATAATTATAATTTAGATTTATTATACAGCCTTTCAGAAAATCCAGATGAATTAAAATACGCTCAGTGTTTAAGCCTGTGCAATATGCATGAAGATATAACTATTATATTTTTAATATGGTGTTTGCTACTTATTCACCATCTAGTAATCTAAATGCAATGCTAGTTTATAGGTCAACACAAAGAATTCTTCACTACTATACAGGACCCTGATGGAATGGGGACAAATGAGTTATATCTTATGAACAGTGTGTCAACAATAACTCATGAGATTAGAGATGCAACACATATAAATGAACCAAATGTTATGAAGAGTTTGTTTTGCAAGTAATCTTTCTGAAAGAAAGAAGAAGATAAAATGTCGGTGCCTTGTAAAAAACTTACAATCTCTCATGCTCTCCTTTATCAGTACAAAAAAAATTGCATAAAAGCAACATAAAAAGTATAGCAAAATATACAGGAGCTTTAATGTGAGCAAATATTAAAAACACAGTGAAAAACTGCAGTTGAAGCAATTTATTATTTGGCAAGGTACACTATCTCGTACCGATGCTGAAGTATTTATGAACAAATAACATAAATATGATTGATTTTTTTTAAGATGAGAGCTCCAAATCTATTTGTTTCAGAAAGTGTCATTAATTTGATTTAAGAATGTCAGTTTTAATTAGTGAAGATGACAGTAAAGGCATTTAATTTCTTTTATAAAAAAAAAAAAGTTATTCTCATATGTGTTCTTACTTACTTTCATCACTATTTAAAAGGCATCTGAAAAAAGAAGGTATAGAGGAATACATCCCTGAAGGGGATTTACCATGGTTGAATCTTCAATATATACCCACACCCATCTATCAGTTATTGCTTAAATAATAAAAAAAAAAAAAAAAAAAAAAAAAATGCCACTAAATAAATACTGGATTATAAATAAAAACACACATTTAATATTTTGCACTCTCCCATTTTAAAAGCAAAAATGAAGTTCTGTTTGCAGTAACTATGTCATAACATCTGTCTTGCACACGATGACAAAATGATCAATTTCAACAATTGGCTAAAGTATTGGTGTCACTCAAAGGGGATCCAGTGTCTGTCAGCCTGGGATGGCATGCTTGACAAGCCACGTTGCTTCGCTAGGGACGGCTTGCACCTGTCACCCCTGGGTTTTCGAATACTGGCCAAGGCTCTTGCCACGCACATAGTGCCTTTTTTAGGCAAGGCTCAAAAGACAAACCCACCTCCTTAGACAACACAAGGAAAAAGAAGCTAAGGGTAATGCTGCTCAGTGCCAGAAGTCTAAACCTCAAGATGCATGCACTCAAGGCTCTCCTCAGTATGGAGAATATCGATATCTGTGCAGTAACAGAAACCTGGTTCAAGGCTCCCGAGAGCACTCCAGCACTACCAGGCTATATCTCATACCATGCTTTTCGGCCCCAAAACTTGGACCGAACCACAAGAGGAGGGGGAGTATCCATATTCATCAAAGATACCCATACCTCCAGGCTAGTGGCACTGCACGAAGCATCTGAGACCATCCATGTGCAACTAACAGTGGGCAAAACTGCTTCCAGTTTGTAGCCTGCTACAGACCACCCTCCCAAACTCAGGAACCCCACTCGGCTTTCCTGAAGACACTGGAGAATATGAAGGTCTCTCCAAACACCATTATATTGGGTGACTTTAACTACCCAAACATAGACTGGGAGTATTACTCAAGCCCCAACACCCTAGCCCAGCAGTTCCCAGAATTTATAAACTCAAATGTTATGGAACAACTGGTCACCCCTCTCACAAGAGGGGAAAACATATTGGACCTGATCATCACCAACATGGGGACGCTATGTTCCTTACCAGAGGTATACCTCTGACCATAAATTAATCACTATGGACATCCATATCCTGTCCCCACCCCCAGCAAAGGAAACCACGGTCAAAAACTTCTCAAAAGCAAACTTCCCACTTCTCAAAACCAAGGTGGAATCCTTCAAAGCCCCAGGGCCAGTGGAAAATACGTCCCAAACCGCAGAATCCTTTACAAACACATTCTATGGATACCTACAGGAATGTATGGATCGTGCTATCCCAAATAAAACCAAGACACACTCCTCCAAAGGCAGGAGACCTGTCTGGTGGACCCCAGCCATAAATAAGCTGTACAACAGAAGGAGGAAGCTACTACATGATACAGCAAAATCCCTGAAAGGGAAGGCAACTCTGATCAGTACTAGCAAGAATCTACGATCCCTCATAAAATCATCTAAGGCTAGCTTCGAAAGAAAAATTGCACAAGACACTAAAGATAATCACAAAGCTTTCTTTCGTTATGTCAGAAACCTGAGTGGAAACTCCCAGATATGCTCTGAGTTAGTGCAAAATGACAAAAAATACACTGAACCCACAGACATTGTCAACATCCTGGCAGACAGGTTCAGTGCAAACCCCCCCCCCAAATGAGCAAGTGACTATCCCAACAGAGTGTAGCGTCTCTGACATCACAGATGCACAGGTGAGAGCTGCCCTCTCCAAAGCAAAAAACACAGCATCAATGGGACTGGACGGTGTCCCGGGCTGCATTTTACATGAGCTCCAAGAAGAACTGAACCCTCACTTAAAATCACTGTTCAGTCTCAGCCTTACGACAGGATATGTACCCAAAGAATGGCGTACAGCAACAGTGGTCCCACTCCATAAAGGTGGTGCCACAACGGACCCCGGAAACTATTGCCCTATAAGCCTAACTAGCCTGGTCTGCAAAGCTATGGAGCATATCATCATGGAACTAATAAACAAAGACATTGGGAACCTCCAGACACTGGATCCTACCCAATTCGGCTGTGTTAAGGGCAGATCTTGCCTCTTGAACCTGGTCAATTTCTTTGAAACAGTCACCAAGGCCATAGACGAAGGGAAGGTAGTCCACACAGCCTACCTTGACCTTGCAAAAGCCTTCGACACAATACCCCACTCGGGCATCATAAATAAGCTCACCAGCTTAAATATCAACCCCTATGTCACAAGATGGGCTGCAAACTGACTTAGGGATAGAACCCACATGGTCAGAATTGCAGGTGCCATGTCAGACTCTAAACCAGTTACAAGTGGTATCCCACAAGGCTCAGTCCTGGGACCTCTCTTGTTCGGTATATATTTCTCTGAGGTACAGGCTAACACAGGAGGACTATGGCTGACAAAGTCTGCAGATGACCGCAAACTGGGGGCCATAATCGACTCGCCGGCTGACACAAGCATCCTCCAAAAAGGTTTCACAGAGATGGATAACTGGTGCCAGAGCCATGGCCTAAAGCTAAATGCCAAAAAGTGCATAGTCATCCCCTTTGGGAAAAACAAAGTGCCCACAAATTACCACATAGGTGGTAATCCATTAATCTGGAAGAAGTAATTAGGGATTTGGGGACCCAAGTAGATTGCAATCTCTCCTTTGACAATCACATTGCCAAAGTGGTTAGAAAGACATTCTATATAGCCCACCTTATCATGAAGGGGTTCACATCTAGATCAAGAGAGGTCATTGTGCCCCTCTACTCATCACTCATCAGGCCCATAATTGAATACAATGCCCCATTTGGGAAGTACCTTACCCGACACCTGCTACAACTAGAAAGACCCCAAAAGTACCTCACCAAGAGGATCAAGGGACTCAAACAGATACCCTACACAGTCAGGCTAAAGAAACTCCAGCTCTACTCAGTTGCTTACAGCCCACTCAGAGGCAATCTGTGCCTGATGTATAAAGCCATGTCCAACCCAGAATTAATGGACATGCTCCACCTCAAGAAATCCAAATCCATCAGAACTACATGCTCCAGTGAGTTAAACCTCAGCACAGAAATAAATAGAACATGCTGGAGGGACAGATTCATATCCCAGAGGCTCCCCTCACTCTGGAACAAAATCCCAGTCCATGTCAGACAGAGCCCCTCAATGACCCTCTTCAAGAAGAATCTTGACGTTTGGATGGGAGATCGTATATTTACCCCTGGGATCTCTTCTGTGTCACTGCTAGACAGAGGCATGGTAAACTAACCTTAAATGGTCTATCTTCTGTGTCCTACTATATAGAGGCACAGTCAACTAATCTAAGAAGGGTGGAGAAAGCTAAACACACTCTGTCTAGGCTTGTAAATGCCCTAGGGCAGATAGCCTAGTATCAACCTATGAACCTATGATGTTCAGTGTGTGATGAAATTTTGTTTTTTAAGAGACTATCTCCAAATCAGAGAATTGGTATTCCTCATAATGTACACACATGGCTACAAAGGTCAATGAGGGCATATAAAAATTCCGTCATCTACTACTGAAATATAAACTAGTAGTGGACTTTGCAAATTGCTCTAGGTTAAAAGTCTGTTTATAAACAGGTAAGCTAACTCTCTTGGAGAAGTGTGTGATGGCAGTTATTCATTCATTAGTTTCATTTTTTCTTATAAACATGACTTTCTCCACAACCACATTAGCTGTCCTTCTAGACTTCTATTGCAGTATCCTAAACAGAAGGGATCTCCCACCCAGAGCAGCCCGACGCTCGGGCAGTATACAACAGTTTAATGATCTTGTATGTGCTCTGTGTCACACTCCCTCCACAGAATGTAAGGCATAAAAGGGACATACAGATGCAACTACCTAGAATGTCTTTGCTGCTAGTTTGAACACCATTATTGCTAGTTGGTCTGAACACTTTGTTGCTGTATTGAATACTTAGCACACTGGATTAGTGTTCCGTCGGGGTTCAATTTTTTTTTTTTTTTTTTTTGGCTACCTAGAGTTCATGTCATCCAAGAAGGGAACATGTCTGTGTGGGAGGCAGATTCCCCATAAGGATCATCATGAACAGTGTCTTTTTTGTTTGGGTGCTTCCCACAACCATACCTCTTGTAGTACCTGTAAGACATTTTTGTCCAAGACACTCAGAAGCTGTTTGTCTTCCACTGCCATTTATCTTGAAAACCTACAGTTTAAACAGTTAACCTATGGTACCATGGCAGAATCCTTTAACCCCAAGATACTCCCACTAGGTATGAAGTCTCGGACAGATTATTTACCTGTACACCCTCCACCAGACATCCCTCTAAAAGTGGATAATAGCTCTGCAGTTAGTTTGGCATCTACACTGCATTCCTGTGTTGTGACCCCATCACAGTCAGGCATGGAACCATCTTTTTGCATGTTCTCTGAGGCTTTCCAAGTTTCTACTCCAGACATCAAAGGAGAACCACAGTTGATTATCTTGGAGGGGGAGGGTTCTAGAGGGAGATAAAAACTGAAGCATGTTTTGGTCCATCCTAAGGCTCCTCAAATGAAATTGCAAGAGGTTACTCAGGGCTTGTTTTCTGCCTTGATGTCCCTAAAGAATCAAGGGATTTCAGTACCTGCTCCTCCTTGGACCTCTATCCCTTCTAAATGGCATAGGGTACTGGATTCCTCAAATGAAGATTCAGTCTCTGATGAGGGGTCTTTGTCCTGTTCTTCACAGATGCCTTCACCTTTGGCTTATGGTTCTTATAAAGAGGAGTCTGTTAACTCTGAATTTTTTTTTTTTGAGGAATTGTCCTTCGGGGACACAATTGCTAGGATGATGGACTACTTTAAGTGTGATTCTTCTCAAGTGTCTGATATTCAGAGAAGATATGAGTTGCTTCAGGTAGATACTCCTAAACCATTAGCAGTGTCTCCTATGTTAGCTGCCTTGTTAGATGCTTTCAGAGCTGCTTCCAATCAGGAGGCTTGGAAGCAGCTCTGTTAGCTGCCTTGTTAGATGCTTTCAGAGCTGCTTCCAAGCCTCCTGATTTTCAACCTCCTGCTCCTAAGAAACTTGATAGGTTCAATAAGGTTCCTGGGGGATTTCAATTTTTATTTAAATGTCCTTCTGCTGATCCTGCTGTGGTGTCAGTGTCTTCTGAAAAACCTTCTAAGCCTTTGCCCTCTTCCAAACTTTTGCCTTCTGATAAGCATAGCAGGGCAATGGGGAGGATTGGTAAGAAAGTTTACACTGTTTCTACATTGGCCTTTAGGGCTATTAATTACCAAACCCACATGACCAGGTATGCTCTGGCCTTGATTGTTCAGACTTGTCAGGTTATTTCTGACCTCCCTGATACTGAAGGCTGATCCAGTGTCTTATCTATTTTAGGTTCTGCTTCTGAAGTAGCTTGCCACTCTATAAAGTGCAGCTATGATGCTACTGATGCCTCTTTCAGGGCTGCGACTTTTCGGTATGTCATGAGGTATTATTCTTAGCTTCGTCTCCAGTCTCTGCCTGAAGACATTAAAGCCAAGTTGTTGGATGCTCATTTGGATAACAAACATCTTTTTGGAACTGCTGCTGCTGACATGTTTAAATCTCTTCAAGAGAAAGGCAAAACCTTTCAGGACCTTAAATATATTTTTGTCTCTCCTATCCCCAAGTTCCAAAGGAATATTCATTCTAAACCTGCTTTTTTCATGGGCAACCCCACTAGGCCTCCAAGGGCAGGAAGGATGGTAGGCAGGTCCCCTCTGCTAAGGCTTCTCAGATGTCTATGGCCCAGAAGCCTCATTTATCTGATAAGCCTGCATGTTTTCAACAGTTCATCTCTTCCTTCATTTACACCAGGCTCCTTTGCTCCTTCAGCTTTCCCTTTGTCTTCCACATTGGCATCTCATCTCATCACTTTAGAGTCTTGGGTTCTTTCTATCATCTGTCAGGGTTACTTCATGGTATGGAAGTCTTACCCTCCTTTTTTAGGGATTCCTCAACCTTATCTAGAGCAACTTCATCATTTCCTTGAGGTTCTAGGGTCCCTGGTGAAGCAAGGAACCATTCAACCCGCCAGCCTTCCCAAGTGGGAAAAGGTTTTTTTAATTCATGGATGTTCCTCGTTCCTCGAAAGGATGGCACTTGCAGAGTTATTCTGGATCTCTCAGCTCAATACCTTTCTCAAGATCCCTCCTTTTTGGATGCTCACTCTTCAAATCCTGTTTTTCTTTTGTTACCCAAGGCTTTTCTGGTGTCTTTGGAGCTGAAAGATGCTTACCTTCATATCCCTATTCACCATCTTTTCAGGATGTTAAATTTCTTTGTGTCTTCCTTTCATTTTCAGTCCTCTGCTTTGCCCTTTTCGCCTCTCTACTCTCACAAGGGTGTTCACAAAATGCCTAGCTCCAGTGATTGCTTTCTGTAGGCTCCAAGGCATTCAGATTTTCCCTTATCTAGACAACCTGTTGCTTCAGGCACCTTCTCCAAGTTGCCTGGTATAGGATCTGGAGGTCATCATCTCTCTTCTTCAAAGTATGGGGTTTACTATAAACTTCCAAAAGTCTGTTCTGATGCCATCTCAGGATCATGTGTATCTGGGATGCAGAATTTAGACAGTGTGAATGTTGGCCTCTCTTCCACCTCCAAAAGTTTTGTCATTGACAGCCTTCTTTCAGTCTCTTCTTCCTCTGATTGCATGCCAGCCAGGGAGTTTCTTCAGACCCTGGGATTCATGGTCTCTTCTATTCCAGTGCTTCCTCTTGTCAGACTGCATATGCAGAAGCTTCAGTGGTACCTCAAGTCAGTTTGGCTGCAGCATTATCACCCTCTGGATTTCAGTGTAACTCTTCTTCCCTGTCAAAAGAAGGAATTTGAGTGGTGGATTCAACAGTTTGCTGTCAACCCAGGCCGGCCCTTACAGCCACCAGTCCCTTCTTAACAACTGTTCACCAAAACCTCAGACGTGGTGGGGGGCTTCTTTTAGTCACCTGAAAGTTCAGAGGCTCTGCCTCCCCATCAGAAGTCAGACAATATCAACATCAAAGAGATGAGAGCTCTGGATGTGGCCCTTAAATCATTTCACCCCATGTTCTCTTCAGGTCCTGTGAAGGTGTACACAGACAACACTACAGTGATGTGGTATGTCAACAAGCAGAGAGGCATAAAATCTTACCTCCTCTACAGGGTGGCTCTATGGGCTTGGGAGTTGGCTCTCAGTTATCAGTTACCTCTTCAGGCAGTATACATTTCGTCAGAGCACAATCTAGTGGCAAAGTCTCTGAGCAGGTCCAAAACACTGGCTCATAAATGCATGCTTCACAGAGACATGTTCTTGATCTTTTTGCCTCGCTTCTGAACAGGCAGCTTCCTCCCCTCTCTTTCGGACTGCCATGCCATGGAAGATAGATACCCTTGCTTTTCCTTGGAAGGGGATATCTTTCCCTCTGCTTCCTCTACTTCCATGATTCCTTCAGAAGATTCAGCTGGACTCCCGAAAATCTTGCTAGTGACTCCCTTTGGCCAAGACAGCACTGGTTCCTCTTCTTAATGCATCCACTCACACAGAGCAAAGGGTCTCTTATCCATCTTCACTTGTCCACTCTTCAACTGACATTGTGGGTGATAGGGTTTTGATCCCTTTCAGGCATCTCTGTTCTGAGGATGTGCTCAGGGTTTTACAGGAGGCAAGGAAACCCTCCATCAGAAAATGTTATATGTGAAAATGGAAACTATTTTCTGTCTGGTGCCATCCTCATAACCAGGGCCATTTTTTAGTGGGGGTCCCTCCAGTAGTCTCTTATTTGTGTCAGTTGCTCTAGTCTGGACTGGCCTATTCTTCTGTGAAGGCCCATTTGTCAGCCATTTCTGCCTGTCTGCCCTTGAGTCCTACTCTGGCTTCTTGTTTTGAGGTCAAACGATTTCTTAAAGACATCCTGGATATTAAGCCTCCAAGGAAACCTATTATTCCTCCTTGGGACTTTAATTTTGTTTTGGAAAAATTGACTCAGGCTCCTTTTGAGCCTGCAGATTCTGCTTCTTTGCAACATTGTACTTGGAAGACTGTTTTGTTGCTGGCTCTTACTTCTGATCATAGAGTTTCTGAGCTCCAGACCCTTATAGCCATTACTCCTTTTTTGTTTTTTTTTTTTTTTGTTTGTTTTTTTTATTATTTCACAAGGACAGGGTGTCCCTTTGTACTAATCCTTCTTTTATGTCAAAGGTAGTAATTGAGTTACCCTAGAATCAGCCAATACAACTCCGTTTTTCACTCCTGCTCAGTCTGCTACTGAGAGGGTCCTGCTTAACTTGGATTTACACAGACAGCTCAGGTACTATTTGGATAAAACAAAGGCCATTCATAAGTCTGATCAGCATTTTGTTTCCTTTCATCTCAGGACATTGGGTTTGGCTAGTTCTAAGCAAACCATCTTCTCCAGGATATCTAAGGCTATTTCAAGTTGTTATACTTTTCATGGCAAACCTCTGTCTAATTCTGTTACAGTTCATTCCACTAGGGCTATTGCCTCTTTTGGTTGCCTTTTTCAAAGGGGTGAACGCCAATTCCATCAGTGAGGCTGCTACTTGGTCTTCAGTGCATACCTTTACTAAGCATTATAAGTTGGTTATGGTTTCTAGGGCCAGAGCACGCTTTGCTGAAACTATTTTATGTGGGTTTGTTGAGGGATCTTCCTAGCCTTCCACCTCCCATTTTGTTTCTTTAGCTTTTTTACCCTCTCTTTTGTTAAAGATACTGCAACAGTGATATAGAAGGACATAGTACAGTTGTGTAAAATTTTACCATAACAGTAAATGTCCTTCCCTTCACTGTTTCAGTATTTCCTCTCTCACTCCAACTCCCTCTTGTTTGTTCCCGTTTTTTTTTTATTCCCATCTGGTTGAGGGCTTTCCCCTTTTCTTCTGCATTTTTTCCTTTTGGATGTGCACGGAACCCTTTGTACTATGGAAACTGTTCTCTTGTGGAGCAATAAAGTTCTGAGTAGTTGCATCCGTATGTCCCTTTTATGCCCTACATTCTGTGCAGGGAGCAAAAGTGTGACATACGGTACATGCAAGATCATTAGGCTTTTGTATACTGGCCTATCATCGGGCTGCCCTGCGCAGGAGATCCCTTCTGTTTAGGATACTGCAACAGTGAAGAGAAAGACAACTACTGTTATGATAAGATTTTACACAACTGTACTTTTCTTCAGGAAATTATTAGTTGAAGAAAAGTATACTAAACTAACTACTGCTCTAAAACCATCAGATAAAAGTCCATCAGTGGATTATATTCTGGTAATTCATGTACCCATAAACGAGAAACTTTCTGTGAAGTATGGAAGCAATGGACACAGAATCTTTAAACTTTATTTGTTGAAGCAAAACCAGACAGGCTTAAAGTTTAATTTTATGCTGTAGCTACCCTAGGGCATATATCAAGCAATAACTGCCTATATTTTATGCACATTCACTTTTATGTTAGGATCATTTGGCCATCACACGCAGTAATAAAGGAAATTTATGAAAAGCAATTATTATTATTATTATTATTATTATTATTATTATTATTATGAAAAGACTACTTTGTTTACTGATGAAAGATTATGTTCCCTTTTGTGCAGACAGGTTGAAGACATGGTTTTCTTTTGTGCAGTTGTATAACACAACAATGTCTCAGACTTTCACTGTCTTGCCAAGCTGCTTTATGTGGGTATGTGCAGGAATCTGCCACACTAATCTAAGACTGATGCAGTACAGAACAAGCCCTGACCTCTTCTTCAGTTTACAGTAACCTCAGTGTTAACTGTGGAAGCTGGAAGGTGCAGGAAGTATTGCCCAATGCATAGAAGAGGGGGACCCTGTAACTGTTTTGGCAGGATCAGTTTCACCTAAGCAGCTCAATGGCTCTCACATTAATGAATACCCTAAAACCAAAACAAACAGACCACTACTCCTTTTTATTCTATTTATTTCTTTAACTTCATTACTCGTTGTTGACCAGGTTAGGTCTACTAGACCAGTGTTGTCTTTTCAAGGGAGATCTTGGGAAAATTGGTTAGGGCACTGAGGAACTTCTCCTATTCTTTTTGGCCGCTGGGTAGTGCTGGAAGGCTGCTACCAATGTTAAAGTTTTCCAAGATGGAGGAAGAGACAACAGGGTGAAAACAGACAACTGCAGAATACTAAATTATTGTTGTGTTGAGAGAGATGATGGTTTAAGGTGAGTCATATGTTGATGAAGAAGTCAATTGTAGTACTATGGTGGATCGCTTGCTGGGAGAGATAACAGAGGAGATGCTGCCAGATGAATTGGGAAAAGGAGCTGGATTACTGGAAGGTACAGATATCAGTTTGGGGGTAAGGCTTGACTAGTGGAGTAGCTAATTTTAAAAGCATGCTTCTGAAACAGAGTATTACAGTGACCAGTAATAAAACATTTTCATAGACATAAATAGTAAAGAAATGCAAGAAACATGCTGTGTTCAAAACTGAAAGAGGATAAAGACTGATGCAAGGACAAGAAAACCATGACAGAAGATTAGTGGTAAGAATTAAACAAAGTGTCAAGAACAGTGGAAGGTTATGGATGGGGGTGGACTTAGACATAAGGGTTCATTTAATCCCCCTACCACCTACAGCTTAAGAATTTTGAGCGGCTGGTTGAAAAACAAATCAGGGAACATATAGGTCATAAAAGTAATAAAAATACTACACCTTGGAAGTTAATGAATGCAAAGTTTTGACAAATTTGAAGTTAGATAAAAACGTTCAGGTGATGAAACCTGATAAGGGAGGGGGTGCAGTATTTATGAATACCCTCACCTATGAAGAGAAAATGCTTGACCTATTAGGTGACACTGACACATATATGAGGATTTCAAAAAAAAAAAAATCAGTATTGCATACAAAAAGATTGATATAGCACTAAACAACCTCCTTCTTGAAGGACTGATTGACCTAAACACCTTCAACTACTTGAACTACACTAGGCTTAGGATACCGACAATTTTTGGTATACCTAAAGTG
The DNA here is from genome assembly GCF_019279795.1 of Protopterus annectens. NCBI lineage: Eukaryota > Metazoa > Chordata > Ceratodontiformes > Protopteridae > Protopterus > Protopterus annectens. The sequence continues at coordinate 946,163,346 of NC_056725.1, read as the reverse complement.
TACAAAGATGTGACAAAACCTCCTTTAAGACCCATAGTGGCCGCTGATAGGTCCAAGACTGAACCATTAGCAAAATTCGTGGACAATAAATTAAACTCACTATGGGGAACTGAGAATCAACTACTTAAAGACTCATGGGAGTTTTTAAAGGGGATTGATACAAACCAAGATTTTGAAAAAGGTACATTTGTTACTACTGATATTAAGGATCTTTTCTCCATCATTCCCCATGAGATAGGGTTGGAGTGGTTGGAGGCTGCATTGGTTAATAAATGAGGGATTTCATTTAATGACCTACATGTGGTGTTATACCTTATGGAGCTGGTTCTTAAAAACAATTATATATATTTTGGCAGAGAGTTCTTCCACCAGATCAAAGGCATTGCTATGGGGGCAAACCGTGCCCCCACTTATGCCAATATAGTTCTGGCCTGGTGGGGACAGAAATTTATTCTGGAATCAGAATACAAGGTATGCTGATCACATTATGTGAGATTTTTGGACGATATCTGCCTATTTTGGGTGGCCTCTGACATTAAACTTAATGAATTTTTGTCCTTTATTGAATCCACTACTAGATTCTTACATTCGGTCTCTGGCCAACATGGAGATCCTCCAGAAGGGCCTAAATGAGACTGATGTATGATGTCAAAGCCACAGTCTCAAGCTAAATGCAAAAAAATGCATAGTAATCCCCTTTGGAATAAACAGAGTACCCACAAACTGCAACATAGGAGGTAATCCCCTGAAATCTGAAGACGAAATAAGGGATCTAGGGACCCAAGTAGATAGTCAGCTTTCCTTTGATAATCATGTTGCCAAAGTGGTTAGAAAATCCTTCTATGTGACCCATCTGATCACGAAAGGGTTTGCATCAAGATCTAAGGATGTAATGGTGCCCCTCTACTCTTCCCTCATCAGACCCATTATTGGGTACAATGCACCAATTGGAATGTACCTGGCTAGACATCTCCAGCAGCTGGAGAGACCACAGAGGTACCTAACCAAGAGGATTACTGGTCTCAAACAGTTGCCCTATGCAGCACGATTGAAAAAGCTAAGACTGTTCTCTGTTGCATACTGCTTTCTCAGAGGCGATCTCTGTCTAACATACAGAGCCATGTCCAACCCAGAATTGTTGAACATGCTCTATCTTAGCAAAACCAAATCTACTCGAGCTACATGCTCTAGGGATATAAACCTCAACACAACAATGAGCAGAACATGCTGGAGGGATAGATTCCCTTCGCAGAGATTTCCCTTACTATGGAACAGGGTCCCGATCTACATAAGACAGAGCCCCTCACTATCACTCTTCAAGAGGAACCTTGATGAGTGGATCGGTAACAGAAAGTTCACACCGGGGATCACACCAACAGTACTACTGGATAGAGGCCAAGGGTACTATCTGCTAGTATAAGGGTCTAGAGAACTACTAAAGGGGCGGTGAATACCGCACAACATGGCTGGGCTAATATATGCCTTCGGGCAGATAGCCCAGTACCAACCTATGAACCTATGAACCTATTTTACTAACACCACTTATCATGGCAAGTTACATTTTTTGGATGTGTCTATTGAAAAAAACTGGCTCGGGGGTAAAATCTAAAGTTTTTCGTAAAAAATTTATTTTTCTTGGTGAATAAAGCGGACTGAATTTCCCTCCTGGTGTGTGGACTCTCTTCACCCTATTTTCCTGTTACTAGTTAAGTGTTTTGGGTGAACTAGTTCTCTCATTGCTACTTCTGTTACTTGTTTTAATTTTTGAGAGATGGAGAGTTCAAACTCTTCACCTCGACTGGAAAAAGGGAGGAGGGACAATATGGGTGACACTCAAAAGCAAATTGGCCAGCTTTCACAACTTGTGGACCTGCTGACATCTATCAGCCAATCGTTGGTGTTGATTCTCGGCAAGGGCTTTATACCAGAAAATCAGGAAGCCCTAAAGACTGTTTGTAATAAAAATCAGATTTCTAACAACTTTAATGGCCCCAGTGTTTTAGAAAACCACAAGCAACAACATGGAGAGGTACAAACTAACTCTATGAAGCAAGATGTTGGCTTTCCAAGGATTTTTTCTTCAGACTTTAACACTGGGGTTGTGGGTGATGTTGCAACTGCAGGAGAAACCAGAAAGGACATGCAGCAAGGTGACTGTTGTATTATTACTTCTGTTACTAAACAAGTGAATTGTTCCAGGAAAGATTTTGGTTCCTGGTTTGAAGAAAAGCAATTTTTTTAACTTTGAGACTGCTGTTCCCACCAAGGAAGCAGACGTCCAGGGGAACACATATAATAACTGTTTAGTTAAACTTTCTGACTTGTTGCTGAAGTTTAAATCTTTGCAAATTGATAATGAATACCTTAGGGAATGTTCAAAAAGAGAAATTGTCCCCAAAGGACATAGGGCATACCCAAACAATATAGTTAAGGGGTTTGAATTACATAATGAACTAATGGAAGTGTTTATTAAATGTGGTTTAGATATAGTGAAGGTCACAATTAAGCAAAATGAGACTTTACTGGCTGACTTGCATGTACATATAAAAGCACTTAACAAACAAATCACTTCTGACCTTATGCATACCAGAAAGAAAGAAAGAAATATTTAGTCATTATGGATAAAATAGACGAGAAGTGTGTTGGTATTATTAATCAAAAGATGGAAAAATTGGATATAGATATTCGTGAATTCAAAGAGAAAAGGTGTTACCCAGAACCTAGGGAGAATTTTGGATCTGGAAACACTACAAACTCTCGTTATGAGTATGATAAAGGTAATACACATCATGATAATTTTAGGGACAGCAAAAGACATGAAGCCCCTAATACAGTAGATGACCCTTTAGAATAACCCCTGTTTTCTTTAGGTTCGAGAGAATTATGAACCAGGCTGCACCCCAGTACTACCAGAGTTTGTTCCAGGGGCAAAGTGGGGAGGTAAATGGAGAAGGGGGAAGTTTTAATCTCTGCCACTGATTTCATCATGCAAGAAGGTATTAAATACAGTTACAATAATTTTAACATTTTTAATTATAGTGACATCGAACTAACAACAGACCACTTTAAATTGCTTTCTAAAGGATTTATATTTATTCCTAATGTGAAAGGTGACCCTACCAGGCTGATTCTTGACATTAAGCTCTTTGTGAGAAAGATTAATCTAGAATTATTATTTCTGAAACAGCGGAAGGTTATGGATGGGGGTGGGCTTAGACGTAAGAGTACATTTAATCCCCCTACCACCCACAGCTTAAGAATTTTGAGCAGCTGGTTGAAAAACAAATCAGGGAACATATAGGTCATAAAAGTAATAAACAGCACTATAAATTTGAAGTTAATAAATAGAAAGTTTAGACAAATTTGAAGTTAGATAAAAACGTTTGGGTGATGAAACCTGATAAGGGAGGGGGAGCAGTATTTATGAATACCCTTACTTATGAAGGGAAAATGCTTAACCTACTAGGTTACACTTAACACATATATGAGGGTTTAAAAAATGAAATCAATACCACATACAAAAAGATTGACATAGCACTAAACAACCTCCTTCTTGAATGACTGATTGACCTGAACACCTTCAACTACTTGAACAACGCTAGACCTAGGATACTGACAATTTTCGGTATACCTAAAGTTCACAAAGATGTGACCAACCATCCTTTAAGACCCATAGTGGCTGCTGATGGGTCCAAGACTGCACCATTAGCGAAATTCTTAGACAATAAATTAAAGTCACTATGGGGAACTGAGAATCAACTACTTAAATACTCATGGGAGTTTTTAAAGGGGATTGATACAAACCAAGATTTTGAAAAAGTTACATTTACTATTAACATTAAGGATCTTTTCTCCGTAATTCCTCATGAGATAGGGTTGTAGTGGTTGGAGGCTGCATTGGTTAGGAACAAGTGATTTCATCTAATGACCTACATGTGGTGTTGTACCTTATGGAGCTGGTTCTTAAAAACAATTATATTTTTTTTGACGGAGAGTTCTTCCACCAGATCAAAGGTGTTGCTTTGGGGGCAAACTGTTCCTCCACTTTTGCCAATATAGTTCTGGCCTAGTGGGAACAGAAATTTATTCTGGAATCAGAATACAAGGTATGTTGGTCACATTATGTGAGATTTTTGGACGATATCTGCCTAGTTTGGGTGGACTCTGACATTAAACTTAATGAATTTCTGTCCTTTATTGAATCCACTACTGGATTCTTACATTTTACTAACACCACTTCTCATGACAAGTTACATTTTTTAGATGTGTCCATTGAAAAAACTGGCTCTGGGGTAAAAATCTAAAGTTTTTCATAAAAGAAATGTGTTTTTCTTGGTGAATAAAATGGACTGAATTTCCCTCCTGGTGTGTTGAGTCTCTTCACCCTATTTTCCTGTTACTAGTTAAGTGTTTTGGGTGAACTAGTTCACTCATTGCTACTTCTGTTATTTTGAAAGGTTTCTTTTATTTTTCTTTTGAAGTATTTACTTTACTTAAAACATTTATGAATGGAGTGGAGAAAAAGAGTTCACTGTCAACATGTAATGAGTATATTTTTTTTCAGAATTTTGTCTTCGGTTAAGAAGGTTAATAAATGTTAAAACTGGAACATCAGAAATAGAGAAATTCATGTTAAATATTCTTTATTTTCATAATAAGGTTCATGAGATTAAAAAAGGTATACTAAAAAAAAAAAGGCTTGGACGGGGAGCAGGGAGGTAAGAGTGACTTTTCATGTGCATAACGGAAAATGCTGTATATTTCAAATGTTAGACCTGTGAATGGGAAACATAGAAGAGTATGGTACTGGAGTCGACCTAAAGCATGTTTTTTTTTTTTTTGAGGGAGAGATAGGCACTTGATGTAAGGCTGTAATAAGAGAAGTGGTCAGTGTGGGGAACAGAGACATACCAGTAAAAGCTGCAAACCTAAGTGAAGAAAATGCAATGAATTGAGACATCTTTGGTTTGAATGTCCCATACTAGAAAAGGAAAGGTTAGAAGAAGAACAGAATATTTCAGAAGAAAGACAATATAACTAAAGATTTTGGTGGATAAATTATAATAGGAAAGATAACAGAAAAAGAAAATGCAGTTAATAATACAAAAGATGATAGGAATGAGGTAGACAATGGTTTACAATAAGAAATTATTACATTGCAAGATAAAACATATATGCAGCACTAGGAAGTGAAGGAGAGCAGGGAGAATTTGAGACAGGAGGAGAACAAGAAGAAATAATGCTAAATAATTTGGAGGGATGCTGAGAAAAGGACAAGAAAAATAGAAAATGGAAATAAAAAAATACCCAAAAATAAATAAATAAATAAATAGAGGAATGGAAAATTAATGAATGGTGTAAAATAAGTATGGAGGTTGTTTGCCAGATAAAAGATGTATGAAGGAAGAAAAAAAAGGAAAATAACTGGGATAATGTAGGGTAGAAAAATTTTATGATCAGTGGGGAGTGATATATGCTCAGGAATATGATTTTTTTTAAGTGAAGAGATAAAGATTCTATATGTCATGGTAGTAGTACCTGTAAGACTAGTGATATGTGCTAAACAAAAAGGAAAGATGTGTAAGGGTAACTGCAATTTACGTATACAATAATATGAGAGGGAAAAAAAAGAAGTTTGTGGACCTTAAAATATGACCTATTGAATAAAAAAAACGATTATGGTCGGAGATGTTAACTGTAATGTGAGGAAGGAGATGTAAAAAATAACATATGATGAAAAATAACACATGGTATTGATGTAAAAACAGACATTATAAGGCACAGAGGTTTGAAAATAAGAAAAGTCAGAGAGTTGACATATACTGGGGGTCTTTTATACATACAATAGATTATGTTGTGTATTTAAAATAGGTTGGTTTCATATCAAAGAACAGTATGGGCTACAGTCAGGGATGACAAAGACATAATAAAAGAAGGCAAAGGAATAAAATGATTGATTTGACAGATTACTAAAACAGATAAGATGAAAGGAGAACATATGATTTTATAGGACATTGAAACTGGCTTATGAAGCCGAGTGCACTTTATGAAAACTGGACAGATTGGAGTGCTTATACAAAATACAATAAAACACTCCTGACTGCAGAAAAAGAGTGAAGAAAAACAATATGAGAGTAAATAATGAAATTAGATATATAAAAGAAGGACAGGAATGTGATGACAGAAATAGAGCATGAAATAAATACAGAAAAAAATGTTAAATATGTTGTTTAAACAAAGATTATTTTTAAAAGAAATAAAAGTGGAAGTTTCAACATTTTTGAGAAAGGAGGTGCAAATACGTGAAGGAAGAATGGATATAATGTTTGATGAAAAAGAGGATATTAGATATAAGCAGAAAGAAATAATGGAAATTCTTGAAACGTTTACGGGTAGAATCATGAAAAGCAAGTTCTACAAGAAGCAGTATGGATTGTAAAAAACTGAAAATACTAAGAATTCAATAGAAAACCATATCACTATATGAGAAATGGAAGAGACAATACAATTAGGAAGGGAAGAATTAGCAAAAGGAATAAATGGATTAGGTAAGGAATATTATAAGTAATATTCTGGAAGATGTTACATGAATGGATAGAAAAAGGAGTAAACAATGGATCTGTGCCAGAGTAATTAAGTTTATATAGAAAAGATATACACACGTGCAGACTGGGAATACTGGGTAATACAGATTATAAAATATTTATAAAGATAATACATGTGATGCCCCACAAATGTCAATAGTAATCAAGGAGCCTCATTCCTTAACACAGGCACCAGTGGGGGATATACATTGGGAGGATGACAAGTACTCACACAGTAAAATGTAATTTCCCTTAAAGGCATACACAGACCACAGTCAGTCTGGGGTTGATCTCTCCTTCTTTCTCCAGATCCCCAATAAGACTCCCCACTGGCACAGCTATAGAGTTGAGATCCAAGTTGAGTGGCCAAGCCAATATCTCCAGCACCCTCTCTGTCCAGCCAGTGCTTCGTGTCCCTGCCCATGTAGCTAACACACACACTGAGGTTTGATTTATACACACACACACACACACACACACACACACACACACACACACACACACACACACACACCTGGGAAAGGCTGGCACAGGTTTACCAGCTATTCCCCCTTCTGCCCAGACTATAAGGTAGTTTTTACTGCCACCAGCCACGTCCTTATCAGCTACTTCAAGGCCCTTAACAAAGGGTGTCCAATCTTTCTGTGTAATGTTACTATTAATCTAAGTGGTAGTTTGACCAGGAGCAAGGCTATTAGGAGTGACCCACAGTATCACCAAATAAATATGCAAATACTCTCAGAATTTAAATATGTCTCAAAAATATCAGCCACAATGAAAGGTTTAAATATATTTAATAATAAATAATAAAATAAGAAAATACTCAGTAAATAATGACAGTTACAGTACATCAGATTTCAAAATCACAGGAAATATTTAAAACAACATTGCAGGACAGTCCTCAAATAAATAAAGAAAACATCTAAGCTATATTTCACTGTATTCCCGACTGTATCTAAGAGAAATTACTGTACCCTAGTTGACTTACTTACAGAGCAAGCAGGCAGATGTGGTGAGTGGATGTTCTTGTCAGGTCAAAGTCAAAATACAAAATGCTCAGTCTCTCTCAGAGAGTTCTTAAATTAATACCCTAAATATTACTGCTGGATATTTCTACTGGGATAGATTGCAGCATGACATCACTTCTTGTCATCTGACTATCCCAGGTGAAACAACCACTGCAGCTGGTAGCATTTAGCATCCACCAGCGAAAATACATAGACCTCAGATCATTTGGCAAATGGTAGAAGTTGTAAAATAATTTACATTCCTCCACATTTAAAGACAATACAAAAAACTTCTAGTTCTAGACATTATGTCTCCTGTTACACTGAAACTGAAAGATACCATCTCTTTTGTTTATGCCCAGCCATAAAGTAACTTAATTTCAACTATTCTTCTAATATTTTGCAAGTTAATCTCCTGTGTTTCAGTCTCCCCTGTTAAAATATATACATTGAAACAGTTACCATAGTGCATATACATTTCTGTTCAGTACTTTACTAAATATCTCTTCAGCATATGTCTGTACAATATGACATACAGCTCTAATACATCTGTAACACAAGCATCTAACATGAGCATGATGATATTCACAAATGGCACACAACCACTTACAAAATTCCAGATAGCTGGGCTGGCAGTATCTCCTTCCATCACACTTCTATATAAATCATATTAATATTCACAAATAATTGTTTACAAAATTCCAGATAACTGGGCTGGCCATATCTCCTTTTGTAACAATGCAAAAAAGATGCAGAAGGTTTTGCATGAAGGTATAACAGATATGTATTTAGAATCAAGGGGAAAAAGTTAAATGAAATGCAAATAATAGTAAAAGAAGTAACAGATGTAATTTTGGAAGAAAATAAGGAGGTGAGGCTAGTGATGTGGGATATGGCAAAGGTTTTTAACAAGGTTACTCAAGATGCAATGTAGAAAGCTTTAGAAACATATGGGATAGCAGAATAAATTCAGAAAGTTACAGAAGTATGTTAATAAATGCCATGGGTGAAAGTTATAGTAAACAGATGTATGGGAGGAAAGGTAGAAATTAAGAAGTTAAACATGGATGTCCATTAAGTATATGTCTATACTCATAATGAATGCAATAATTCAAACATGTATGTCCGAAATGAAAGAAGGAAGGAAAATGGATGATGGGATTATAACAATAATTTGTTTGTCATATGCAGATGATTTAGTGATTGTGGTAAAAAATAAAATATGGATAAGTGAAGTGGTGGTACAAGAGAGCAAATATTAAAGAAAGCTGGCTTACAGTTAAATAAAGCAAAAAGCATAGGTTTGGTGATCGTAAAAAAATAAGTAGCAAATTAAGTATTTTAGGAGTGAAATTTGGAGAGTAAGAACATATAACATAACAGTGGAAAATAATGCTGACAGAAATAAAAAATGCTGTTGTGGTGAAAAAATCTTAATCTCTCATTTAACAAAAAAGTGTTTAAGTTAAATACATAAATATTATGAAAAATAGCATATCTGGCTGGTATACATTTCCAACTAACATGGATAAAGAGATTTTACATACACACACACATATATATATATATATATATATATATACTATCAGGGAAATGGGGAGAAGTAGTAAACAGTTTATCTTTTTCTTCTGTATGTAGTTGCGCTGGAATATAGTAAGTGTTGGTATCCTGTGTGTTTTCAGTATTCTGAGATTCAGTATTTTGAGTTTTCAGTTTTTGAACTTTCAAGATTTTGGTCTCAGTCTTTTGAAATTCAAGATTTTGGGCTTTCAGTCTTCTGAGGTGAATCCATATATATATATATATATATATATATATATATATATACATTTATATATATATATATATATATATATATATATATATATATATATACTCATTTTATTTGAGGTTCAAGGTTGAATCCAGGGAAAACAGGAGTGATATGCATAAAAATAAATAAATAAATAAAAAAAAAAAAAAGGAAGGAGGTTTGAATCTATAATATCCTATAATATCTATGCATTTATTTTTCTGGGTAACAAAGAAGGTGAAAGAAAGAGAAAGCGTTGTGAATGATTGGGCATGTTATACATAAGATATGAAGAAGGATGGAAATATGAAGGAGGGAAAAGAAGTTTCAAATAAGAAAATATGGAATGAAAAAATATAAATATAAAACAAAATTATGGAAGAAACAATAATTATATTGACATTAACAAAAAAATTATAGTATAACAATGTTAGGGGAAACTACTATTTTATATCTCTTGAAGGAATCAAAAGAAGATATAAAATGCTATAAAAGTTTAAGAATTGTTGTGAAGCAGGAGCTTTTTTGTGGAGAACTCTGTTGAATAAGTTATCAATCAAAAGTAATATGAAATATAAGGTAGTGAAAAAAAGAAAATGTGAGGAAGAAACAGCAAAATGTAGTTTTTAGAATACAAAAATGTACAGTTTTGAAGAAGCTTTAAAAGGGAATATACGTTGGAAGGATTTACCATATGGAAAATACGAGAAAGAAAAATGTGTGATTTAAAAATGACACCGAATTTTGTTAGTAGTGGTCTGGAGATAATGGAAAAGAAGATGTGAAGGATTATTGTGTAATTAATTATAATAAAGATATGCTGGATGAAATAAAATTTTATTTGTGAAGGAAAGGGTTGAAATAAAGAAATTTTAAAGATTAGTCAAAGTTTTTGAGTCAAAGAAGTCAGATGTGTATTTTTAAATGATAAGAAATTGTTTTTTGTGTGTGTAAGAAAAGAAAAAATGTGAAGAAATGGCAAGACGTTATGAATCTAAATTTCTAAATAAAGTAAAGAAGTGTAAATAAGGAAAGATATAAATAAAGCAACTCCTACTCTTTTTTTTTTTTGATAAATGCCATGGAATCATTTACATCCACCTAAGCTACCACCAATTTAAGCAGATGGGACCAAGGTTTAACATCTCATCCGAAGGCTGGCACAGTCAGGTGTGCTACACTCCCCTTAAGCTACAGTGTCAGTATTAGAAAATTAATCCAAGTATCTGGTATGAGAATAGAACCAACAGCCTTTGATCATCCAACACCTAAGGCAAGTGTGCCACCTACTGAGTCACTGATAATGGTATTACTAAGGTATTGAGTCATATTACTATGAGTATAATCAGGAGCATCCTTAGGTCATCTGATGCCCTAGGCAAAAGGGCTCCACAGCGCCCCCTACCACACCACCCATTGCCCCCATCCTGGTCTACCTGCACCAAATAAATACTGGAAAAGTGCCTCTATTACAGCGGTGCCCTAGGCGGCCGCCTAGTTGGCCTATGCCTAAGGCCGGCTAAGAGTATAATCACTTTTGGTGTGCTCTATGATTTCACAGATTGTTTTTGTAGTTTTCACTATTCATCCATTTTCTGACACAACATTTATTCTATTGAAGACACCAGAAAAACTGAAATTTGTCTTGCGAATAATCGGCATAAGACACAGAACCAATCATGACAGTCCATTATAGGTAGCTTGCTGGATCATCAGTTCACAAAACAGCATGTCCTTTGGACATGGAAGGAAACTGGAGACTGACAAAACCACATGCAGATTATTTTATCATTTTCATTCTATATTATTTTTCATTTTCTAGTTCAAGTGGTCTTCTATCCCATTTTTGTAATAACTCCATATCTGCTCCTTCGCACCTTGGACTTACTATGATACCATCACATGCTAAAAAGTTTAAGTATTTATTTTTCTCTTTACTGGAAAATGGAGACTTAGTAAATCTAAAGACGTCTTCAGTTTCTATCTTACATAAATCACTGCAGCAACAAAAGCAAATAATTATTTAAATTACGATTAAAAATAGAGCAGGCAAACCAGATACTGATGCTGGAGTTAATAAACAGTCCCACATAAAATCAATTTGGTATGAACTCGAAACACAGGCTCCAATAATCCAAAGGAAAAAGACTTTAATTCACATCAAAAAATAACAGCAGGTTAGCGCTTTCACCGATATGGCTTCTTCAGACCTATCAGTTAGTTGTTACACAGACAGTTTAAATACATTATTTGGCGGGAAAAAAACATCTAATTACTTAATATTTAAAGATATATATCATAAAAAATTTGATATAGTCGTATACAAAAATAATATAATAAAATTATCTAGGTAATTTCCCACACATCATTTTGTATTTACTGTTATCCAACAAGAAAAATTTAAGAAGGTTACTATGTTACCCGTTAGAACAAATGAGCAGTGATAATTTGCTTGGATATGGTACAATGAAGTGCAATAAGTGTAATTTCTGCAATTATATAACCACAGATAATATGTTTATACACCCAATAACCCTAAGAGAATATCAGTTTAAAGTGAGGGGGACCTGCTTGTCATCCAATGTCATTTACCTAGCTTCCTGTATGGAATGCGAGGCATTCTATATTGGTAAAACAAACAGGAAGCTAAGGGATTGAATACGTGAGCATATATATAATATCAGGGTTGGCATGAAAACTAATGCGTTGGCAAGACATGTAATGGAGAGAGGGCTTAAACATACTTTTCAGTTTTTAATAATAGAGCTAATTATACCAGGACCAAGAGGGGGTGATATTAGGACCTTCACCGAAACTAGGGAAGCCAATTGGATTATTAGATTGAAGTCTGACACCCCACCTGGTTTGAATGCTATGGTTTCAGTTAAACCATTTTTAAAGTCCAGGAAATTACCTAGATAATTTTATTATTTTTTAGGTCATGTATTTAGAATGTACAGTATGTTTAGTTGTTTTTATATGTATTTATTGGAAGAGATATTATTAACAACAAGTTTAGCATTTTCACAAGTGTAAATGTTTGTATACGACTATATCAAATTTTTTATGATATATATCTTTAAATATTAAGTAATTAGATGTTTTTTTCCCGCCAAATAATGTATTTAAACTGTCTGTGTAACAACTAACTGATAGGTCTGAAGAAGCCATATCGGTGAAAGCGCTAACCTGCTGTTATTTTTTGATGTGAATTAAAGTCTTTTTCCTTTGGATTATTGGAGCCTGTGTTTCGAGTTCATACCAAATTGATTTTATGTGGGACTGTTTATTAACTCCAGCGTCAGTATCTGGTTTGCCTGCTCTATTTTTAATCGTGGTATTAACTGTTTGCTCGTTCAATAGAAAGGCATTTGCCCCGTTGTGGCACTTATTGGATTGTTGCTTCTTTAATTATTTAAATTAACTGCATTCCCTTTTTGATGAAGCTGTCAATGCTAAAAAAAATAAATAAATAAACCCAAGCAAGCCAATAAGCAAAAGATGACTAATGTAATATTAATCTATACTGACAAGCTAACTGCAAACTGTGTCATATAAGTTCATTAACTGCTTTTCATTCACCTTTGAAATAATCTAGTCAAAAACTTTAGTTTTCAAATTACACAGTAGGATTCATACATACATGATTGGTATACAAGTAGTCTACCATTCTCTCCTCATTTCCATTTCTCTGATGTTATTCCTCCCTGATCATCATTTCCAATGTTTGAATGGGATAATGACATCACAATTTATGTGATGACTGCTTTTCCTTAAAGAGGATTTCTTTCCACACTTGGCTGTGGGACTGTGTCAGTATGTATAGGTACAAAAGGGTAGTATATACAGAGGCATTCTTGCAAAATTAGTGTGAAACTGATGCAGTCCTGCTTTTTAAAGCAGATGTGTAGATGATCAGTTAAATTTAACAAGCTAATGCTTTCCTGGCTGAGAGACAACTATTCACATAGGAACCGTATAGTTAATATTACTAGACACAATATTAAGTATCATACAAACAATTAAAGTAAGACTTAAGACTGAAACAGATTTCAGACCTCTATCTCATTTTAAGTTGTATACACTTTTATTTGGAAGCAAAAGTAAAGACAACAGCAAGGTACGAAGAGTAACAAACAAAGCAACAGTTTGTGAATGCTGAATGTTGTGTAGCACACACAAACTGCTGTAGAAATGGCGATTTTGAAGATGGTTAATCCACCACTATGTTCGCCCAGCATATGGGCATGGCCTCCGTGACTGACATGGTGGTGGGCAGAGATTCAATATGTATATCTGGTATGACTGACATGGAATGCACAGTAGCCCGTGACATCATGCATACGTTGCATACATTGCAGTCCACAAGAAATCCTCCGTGGTCAAATTAAATAAATGTAGAAAATAATACATATGTAGAAAGGATGCATGAGTTACACATATCTGAATAAGCTGTTTTCAAATGTAAGGTTCATTAAAGTGCAAGCAATCCTCCATGGTACAATTAAATAAATGTAGACATTAATAAATATGTACAAAGGATGTATGAATCACACACAACAGATTGAGCTGTTTTCCAAAGTCTGTTTAGCTGTAGTAACAATCCAAATTACTACTACTGTTTTACTACATTTATTACTATTTATTTATTTATTTATTTATTACATTAAGTTAATTTGCTGACCGTGTTTGGAGGCCCAGGGAGAAAAGTTCCACATGTCACATGTCACACACAGTCAAGCATTGGTTTTCAGGAAATATCCACAGCAATATAGACATGACATGCAAGCATTTGTGAAATTATGAATAGAAACGAAAGCAATATAGAAAGGCATATTACTTTTGTTTATATTCAGTTCATTCACAATGATTTCACACTGTTATAAGTTGAGAAGCTGATTTATTCCAAACAATGAACGCAAAATAACCAATGGCTTTTAATTCTGACAGAGCCAAAATTAATAACATGTAAAAAAACTATAGTAGCTGCATCCAGGACATTGAGGCCCCATACGTTCATCAGGCAAACACTAAGTTGAGAAGCTGAAGGACTGATCTGCTAGATAATGGTACTCATGTGGTGATATTGGTTGTGGGTTTGTGTTCTGTTGCTGTGTGCTTATTTAACTTTTACTTTTGAACATATGGGTAACATTTCGGTAACTGCTGTCTGCTTGTTTTCTGTATGTACTTTGTAAGATATGGGTAAAAAATTGGTTTGCCTGTGTGACGCATTGCACAAACATTAAATACAAAATAAAAAAAAAACAAAGCAATGGTTGTCATCTGTGCTCATGTCTGTATTTCGTATTTCTCAGCAATAAGACTACCTTTAAACAGTGGTTTTGATGAAGACATTTGAGGTAGAGTCTGATCATTGAATGGTAAGGTTTGATTACTGTCACTGGGATTGCCTGTGCAGTCGCAATGCTTTGCTTTACGAAACTGTAGGCATGTTGTAATGTTTTGCTGCTTATAACGTTGCAAAGTAAATATGCATTTCTTGAATTCATGTTGTAATGCTTTGCTATTTATGAGGTTGCAAGGTAAGGGTTCATTTCTTGATACCTGGCCACTGTACATATTTCTGCATTATGTACAGATTGTTGCACTATACTTTTGAACCCATTTTCCTGGTCTGTGCCTTTATTTAATTTTTAGCTCACTCGGTTACTTAGAGGATCTGTATCAGACACTCAGGCAACTCAGTGCAGATTACAGTTGTATAATAATAGTGGCTTTTGCTATCTATTGTCAATTTGGCATTTACTCTTATTTTGCACGGACAGTACACAGCTGCGATACTGTACGGCTTGGCCACACAATGAATATTCATTCCTTCAGAATGACTCATTAGGTTGGTGGTTTACTGATGAGGTTGTGATGCTATGTGTCAGGCGGAGTTTGGGCATGGTTTGCTACTGCCCATTGGGTGGGTTAACCATCTTCAAAATCACCATAGAAATAAGGTAATAGAAACAATAGAGTGGCAGAATAAATCATTAGTTGCATACAGCAAGCAGGAATTCTCTGGATAATTATGTGGCATTATTCTGTAATGCACATCAGCTATACGAATTTTACTAATCACAGACCTAATCAAGTACTGTAGTTTTGCTCTTCTTCTTGGATCATATGCAAGGAGTGACAGGATAAAACTAAGAAATCATTCCAGGTGCAAAGAAATCTTAGCCAAATATACTGAAATCATAACCACTAAAATATTTCAGCAACAAAAACTGACATGCAAAATTTGTCATTTCTGACCCATAACACCAAGTATTATAGCACCAAAGATATTCTAATCCCTACACTTGAATACTCACTTCCATTAATAGCTATTGGTAGCTGAAATGACAGTAAACTCCAGCAGAATACCTTGAACAAAATGTATAGGCTCACAATCTTGGCTGACATTAGAACACACCATTGCAGCTTATTACTTTCTTCTACTCCCCTTCCTATCAAGTGAAGGGCTAACCTCCCTCTAGCTGCAAGTGTTTATACATTATTTCTAAATTTCTGGCATTACCTTGCACTTCTCAAAATTAATAACATTCATGTCTTGCAAACTGCCAGTTCTCACTCCATTATACCACAGTGGTCATCCTTCAACTTACACACTGCAGAGAAAGCCCTGGACAACCTAACATCTGTCACCTAGAACTCCTTATCATTACATATACACACCTGCCCTCATTACAGCTATATTCAAAAAAGTCACTAAAACATTTTTTGACTCAATGCAAGACCTGTGCTTTAACAAACCATCTTAGAATCTGTCCTACCTTTCAGAAGAAAATGAATACGGTTGCATTAAAAATCAAACAATACGATATAAATGAAGTTAATGCAAGCAATCATAAATATATATATATATATATATATGTGTGTGTGTGTGTGTGTGTGTGTGTGTGTGTGTGTGTGTGTATATATATATATATATATATATATATATATATATATATATATATATATATATATATATATATATATATATATATATATATATATATATATATATATATATATATATATATATTATATATCTATCTATAAATATATATATATATATATATATATATATATATATATATATATATATATATATATATATATATATATATATATATATATATATATATATACACACACACACATACAAATGTGAATATACACATATGCACACACATCTATATCTATTTTACTCACACACACAAACACACACACACACACACACACACACACACACACACACACACGTGTGTATATATATATATATATATATGTATATATACATATATATATATATATATATATATATATATATATATATATATATATATATATACACTACAAGAAAACTAAAATATGATCAGTTGCAGTTATGCATCTGCATCTGTATAATAATAGACAAAAAAAAGTTTAAGGCCTTTTATCAGACTGCATGCATATTACATTCCACAGCATAATAATCACTGACTAAAGCAATTCTGGCACTCCATAAACCAAATATTGCATCTAGGTAATCCCTGTTCTCCTAACCTCTTCCCCAATAATACTCCCCAAAAAACAGCTAACATCTTCAATACCTATGTCATTGATTCTGTCAGTAAAATGATTAATCCCACCGATGCAGAAACCTCTGTTGTCAACCATTCAGACCCTCCTACCACCGCTAAAAACTATTTCTCTCTCAAACTAGTCTCTACCAGCTGCATAAAATCCTTACTTCTCAAACTGAAACCCTGTTCCCCCTCAGTTGATAAGTAACCTCCTTCCTTCATTCAGAAAGCAGCTAATTCTCTAGACTTTCCTATCTCCATACTTATCAACTGCTCTATCTCTGAATCCAAAGTCCCATTAGTCTGGAAAAAATTCTTTACTTTACCCATACACAAAGGAGGAAACTTCTCAGACCTTGCCAACTTCAGGCCAATAGCAATTGCATCTCGCCTCTCTAAAATATTAGAAAAATGCATGTGCAAGCAAACCCTAGATTACCTATTCATGAAAACGTACTCACTCCATCTCAACCTGGCTTTTGCCCTAAACGTAGCACATCCACAGCTCTTATATCCTTTGTCAGCACTATATTCCTGGCTAGACACTGTAACAAACTAGTGTCTTGCTTTTTGCTCAGTCTCTCTAAAGCATTTGACACTGTCTCCCACCCATTGATGTTAGCTAAACTATCCAACTTTATTTTTTCCTCTCCAACTATATTTTTCATTTTCCAGTTAACTCAATGACAGACAGCAATATATGAAATGGCTCTCTGCACTCTCCACTGCTCTACCCATCAAAATGGGAGTTCCACAAGGATCTATTCTTGGTCATTTACTCTTTAATATCTTTAATAATCTACTCCACATTTCTTGCCCACAGTCATCTTTTGTGCAATATGTTGATGGCTCCACAGTCATTGCCATTGTCGATACCCTCTCTGATCTGAACACCACTATCTGAAAATCCTTCATATCCACCGAAAAATGGCTTTCAAAGAATCAGCTGATCCTGAATCCTAAAAAGACAAAACTCTTGCTTTTTTTACCAAAAACTCTTAATCACCTCAAATCTTCATTCTCTATATCTCATCTCTCAACAACACACCCATTTTAATTAACTCCAGCACTAAGCTTCTTGGTGTCACAATAGATGACCAATTCAAATTTGACCGCCAAGTACAAAAATGCATTAAAAAACACCAAAACTTGGTCTTCTGTATAAGAATAGCAAAGCCAGAATATCCTTCTCCCATGCCTGCCTTTTCCCTAGTCTATTCTACAGTTCAGAGATCCTCATCAATCTTCAGAATTCTTTAACAAAATTAGAACTACCTTTAATAAAGTTGCCAGATTTGCTGCAAATAAAACCTATAAATATCACCTCTATCTGCCTTCCTTCTGTCCCAACATTTCCTCACTTCTCACCCTCTACTCCCCTTTCAGAGCTCTCAGAAACTCAGACCAAAATCTACTACAAATATGCAAACCTAAAAGCAAAATCAGACAAAACCTGTATAGCTACTCGTCTGCCCTCACCTGGAACAAACTCCCCCTGGATATTAGAAATATTAGACAACCAAAACAATTCAAATCTGCTACCAAAATGTTTCTAAGAAGCCCCTGGATCTGCCACTTTTCTCACCCTCCTTAGCTGTATACTTTCTGCTGCTCAGCTGACTTCAGAAACTGATTTGAGAATTCCTTTCACTACCTATTCTAACAGTCCACTCTTATGTGGTCCAGACTAAACTATTCCAAAACTAAATAACAAAGTGGCCAAATGCTTGCACACTTTGCTCTATTTCTCTATGTAACTTTATAATTTCACCTGTAATGAAGGTGTCCCTGACTACATTGTTGAATTTTTGTATATAGCCTTTATGCCTTTACATTATGAATGGTACACTGTGTACTGATTTCTCTGCATATTGTCAACTGTTGATCTATTTTATTATTGATATTTAACTAATAACTACCTTTATATTGTACTATACTTTCCATATGTACTAACAGTGGAACTTTTCTCCCCCAGCCTCCGCTGAAAAAGGGCGACTGCCCAATCGGACAAACCCAGTCAACAAATGTCAAATAAATAAATAAATAAATAAATAAACAACAGGCTATGGTAAGATGATACAATGTGACCTCCAAGCAACTCAGTTGCTGCTAAACATAAGAACATAGAGGACTTATGCTACATTTAATATGTATTCTGAATGCCTTTTTTGCACTAGTAATACATAACTTCAATCTGAAAATAAAATACTGTACTACTCTCATGTCTAAGAAAATATACTGGCTTTTGAATGGTTCTGCAAGTTAAATGGAATCTGTTAATACAACAAATGTTTACTTAAACTTAACACAAATTGCTTTGTACTGATGTCCTACTTTGGTTGACCATTAAATGTTAGCAACTAGAATGGTACTATTTAAGTCATCTGGTAACTAGGTAAGCAAACTGACCTTTTATAATCCTTTTCTGCCATAACCCAAGCATCAAGAGCAAGGGTAGAGGCAAAAGTTATTTTAGCAGAGAATTTAGGGTAGCCATTCAAACATCAAGTCTCTGGGGAGGAAACAAGTACTCTTAAAAGTTTACATCAAAAGAAAGAGAGAGAGAGAGAGAGGGAAAAAGAGGCTCACAAAGTCAGTAAATGGAGATCAGAAAATATCCCTACACCCTGAAGCTGTATGGTACCAGTACTAAATACTGTTACACCTTTAAGAGATTAGTACACACCATGGACTCAAGAGGTGGTGAATATGACCTTGGACAACTAGCAGGGAAGAAAGTTTCAGGAAGTAGGTAAGTGACACCATGGAAAACAAACTAAGTATAAAATTGGGAGGTATTAGGAACATAGCCCTGGACAATAAGCAGTGAACAAGAATTTAGGAAATGATAGTGAGATGATATTGGACAATATTCATAGAATATTATTATGGGAAGCTGGTTGGATAGTCTTAAACAGCTTGGGACAAAACATTCAGAAAAATCACATTGTGAGTTGGATTCAGGGAAACAATGTGCATCGCTACACAATTTTTTTCTGAAACAATGAAGAACTTTATCAAGTTGGCTACCTAAAATCTTTTTTTGAGCTGCAAACATGCAAGGGCAGTGTAGTAGATCATGACGTGAGGTCTCATATAAAACATGTTTCAGATCTGGTGACTTTGCTCAGCTTCAAATTTGCTTTTGCTGGAATCACTCATGATTTTCAGCATATAAATATGAGGCTTGTCTTCTGTGATTATTAGTACATACCTAACTGACTGAGTTGGTAGTCCTTGAAGTCAGCCTACTTTCAAACTCATAAATGGCATGTTATCAAAGCTTTAAATATGAAAAGTAATGCAGTGTATGAAGCTCCATGACTGTCCCCATATTCAGGAAAAAGGATATTTTATTATGAACCTTTCAAAGCAGTTAAGCTTAAGTTCTAGATATACTATACAGCATAACAGGAACCACTGCTGGCCTCCAAAGAAGAGTGCTGAGACAAAAAAAAAAACAGCTATAAAAGCTGTAATTCATTTACATGTCAAAGTAAAGTGTCTAACAGCTTTCAAAGCCACTCATTCAGAAACACTTCACATTTGGCTGCTGTCTGTGTAGCAGTGCAAAGTGTTTTATTGTCTTCACAGCTCTAAAACACTTGGCATGCCTCTACTTTTTCTCTGTAATTAACAGCACACTGGAGCTACTAAAACTCTGTATATTACAAATAATCATGTTCAAGTCTCTCTGATGATATCCGTGATAACTTCACATGTTAAATCTGTCACAATCTCAGTTCAGTAGGGTGCACCTTTGTAGTGTTCATAGGTGTACTACCTAATGGGTGCTTTAGAAAAATGTTAAACTGACAAGCCTTTATTGCATATATGGAAACAGAACAAATCTAACATCAGCTTTCCCCCCAAATTCTGTTCAGAGAAACATTATCTTAGTGGATCTAACTAATATCAGTCTCATTAGCTAATTTGTTGAATAAGACATTTTTTTGTTGTGGGGTTTAGGATTTCTTGACGTTTTTTGTTTAGGTAAGAAGATTTCTTCACTTAATATCTAATTGAGAAACTGTACATTCAAACACAAACATATATTCACACACATGCACACACACACACACACACACACACACACACACACACACACACACACACACACACACACACAGCTCTCTGAAAGCAGTGGATCACAAGATGTGTAATCAGTGAGATAAAAGAATTTGATAGTTTGAAAATATCTTCACCTTCCCAAACCTGACATTCATACCCTTTTTTAACTTCGGCACAAAAACTGTGTTTATGTTGGATACTTATATAGAACTCTTTTGCCCAGCACTGATATCAGATCTCACTTTACTTTGGAATTGCCTTCATCTAGTCTCAATCCCTAGGTCTCCTTTTCAGCTCATTGCTTCATCATAGAGATACAAAGTCAGGCCAGTCTCATTTTCTCCAATATGACTAGAGCAAGATCTCTATAGGTGATAAAGATAAAACCTGTTTCTGCAAATTTTACATGTGAGGAATTAAGCAGAAGCTAACGAAGGCTGCATTTTCTTACATTTTTGAGTTGCTGGTATTTTTATGACTTTACTACTCTTTAGGTTTAGGAAACCTTTGGTTGCGTTCTGAAAGTCAAGTGATGTGACAGGCCAATCACAAGAGGTGTAGTATGACTGTGTAACAAGTCAATTAAGCCTAAATAAGTAATGTTTGGGGATAACAGAGAATCCTGCTGTGTAGGTCTATTGTACATCATAACTTTCACAAAGTCTAGCCTTTCCATTGTCTCATACCAGCACACATTCACCACCTAATTTCCAGAAGCCATGTTGAATGAGATACAGATACAGTGAAAGTATCAAGTTTTCAACTACTGGACTCTGAACTATGACACTGATGAACCAAGCTGAAAGGAAACTAGATTTGCCTAGATACTACAACTGTCTCGATAAACAATAGTCATTTGCAGTGGCCATTTCGAAACATCTTTTCACTTTATTTATTTATTTGACATTTGTTGACCGGGATAGTCCAACTGAGCTTACACCCTTTTTCAACAGACGCCCAGGGAGACAAACTCCACAATAAAATAAAATTAGCAAATACAGTAGTACTATATGCAAACATTACAGATGAAAAACAATGTGACACATCTATTATAAAGTGATTTTTAGCTTGAATAGAGGCACAAAGAGCAATATAAATGCAGCTTTGACATATTATTTAAATAAAGACGTAAATATAGAGTAAAAACATAATTACAATAGAGTACAAGGAAACTATCCTTTTAGTAAAAGGGAGTTAGAAAAAAGGAAGACTGCTGTTAGTATTGGAAATTAAATGAGAAGTAAATATGTTCTAAGAGTAACTAATGTAGGGGAATAGGATTAGAGAAGGACTTGATAATTAATAAGTGGTTAAGATGGGAATAGAAGGTTATTTGAGAAGGGAGGTTAGGTGAAGAGAATAGAGGAGAAGAATAAGGAATGAGCTGAGCTAAAAGGGAGGTGATAAGGTAGAAGGTAAGAGGCTGCATAAAAAGGAGAATAAGAAAAGGAGAGTTGGATAAGGAGGAAGGTAAAGAGTTCAAGGAGGATACAACATGGCCAGATGAACAGAACTTGCTAAAATATATGCTCATAAGAGTTCTGCCAGTACATTAGAGATTATGCAGCAGATCCCTGTGCCATCTCATTGTGCTGGCATATAAACATAAAAAGTTTTTTTATATAAAATCTTACTAAGCTAATACAACAAACTGGCAGAGAGCGGAGTCTTAGTTATACTGTGTAAATGCCTGATATAGCTGAAGGCTGGTCATAGACCAATCAAACCTACCTGGCTGAGTATGGCCCCAATCCCACAGATGGCCCTGCACTAGGATATGACAAGGTCATTATGCCATATGCAGCCCACAGGCTTTACCCTAGGACCACTATAACAAAATGAAAGACATTTTCCTATTTGTAGACTTGCTTCCGCAGTAGTTACAAGTCATCTTGGCAGTGCAGACTACATTTTCTGTCATCCATTTCAGTAGGTGACTAGTCTAGTATTCTTAATACTGCAGGCTAACACCAGTTACATGATTCAAAGTGTTAGCTGGTCATGCTCCCGTAGTTTTCATTTCCTGTTGGCTGAACCCTCAACAGACTTTTCAGCCCCAAACTGAGGTGGGATAAGTCATTTGATTTTATATATCATCATTCCAGTTACACTCAAGGACGATAATACTGGACGTAATTTGAAGACTGACAGTGCTACTGTGTTTTCTGTTTCCTTCTTTTGCTGACATAGGGATACATGATTGGCTGCTATGGATGAAATAAAAAAAAATAAATAAATAACTGTAGAATAGTCAGCCTAAGCTGGAATGAAAAGACATACTAATAAGCAAATCAACAAAATGAAACAATACTTTCATAGGTTCATAGGTGTGGACTAGACTAATGACCCTGGAGTCTTTACAAGCCTAGCCTATAGGATTTCCCTGGCATCGTGCCATCCAACCTTAGTTCCCAGTGCCTCTGTTGAGTAGAGTCATTAAAGTGATCCCTGGGGTGAATTTTCTATTTCCCATCCACTCATCAAGATTTCTTTTGAAGAGGGCCAGTGAGGCACTCCACTTGACATGTATGGAAAGTCTATTCCATAGCATGGGCAGCCTCTGGGTTATAAACCTGTTCCTCCAGCTTGTTCTGTTGACTGTGATAATGAGGTTGAGGTCTCTGGAGCGTGTAGTGTGGAGGGATAGGGATTTATTTAGATGTAGCATTTCTAACAGAGCTGGGTTAGATGTGGCTTTGTAAGTCAAGCAGAGATCACCTCTAAGTAGGCGATATGAGACAGGTAATAGTTGGAGGTTTTGAGTCTGTCCATATAGGACAAGTGTTTAAGGCCTAGGATCGTCTTTGTGAGGTACTTTTGTGGCCTCTCCAGTTGTTGCAGGTGTCTAGTGAGGTACATGCCAAATAGGGCGTTGTAATTGATCTTCCTAATGAGGGAAGAGCAGAGTGAGACAATAACCTTTTTCTTCCTAGATGCAAAACCCTTTGTAATGAGAGGTGCCACATAGGACTTTCTGACCACAGTGGTAATGTGGTGGTCAAAATAGAGGTTGCCATCAACATCGTTCCCAGATCTCTTATAATGCCTTCTGTGTTCAGTGGACTACCATCAATGTAGTAATTCATGTGAACCGGGTTTTTCCTAAAGGGGATGACAAATTTTTTGGCATTGAGCTGAAGGCCATGGCTCTGACACCAGTCATTGGTCTCAGTGAGGCCTTTTTGTAGGATGTCAACATCACTTGGGGAGTTAATTATGGCACCCAACTTGCAATCGTCTGCGAACTTTGTCAGCCAGAGTCCCTTCATGTTGGCCTGGACTTCAGAGAAGTAGATACTAAACAGGAGAGGACCCAGGACTCCACTCGTGACTGGGTCAGCTACTTTCACACTGTGGGTTTTATCTGTGAGACAGTTTGCAACCTACCTAGTGATATAGGGGTTGATGCCTATCTTAGTGAGTTTTTCTATGTTTCCTCTGTGGGGAATGGTATCAAAGGCCTTGGCCAGATCAAGGTAGGCTGTATGAACCACCCTGCCTTCATCCACAGCTCTGGTGACTGACTCAAAGTCTACCAGGTTGAACAGGCATGATCTACCCTTCACAAAACCAAATTGTGTGGGATCCAGAGTTTGGAGATTCCCTATATCCTTGTTTATTAGGTCCATAATGATGCGTTCCATAGGTTTGCATATCATCATGTGAGGTAACTTCTAATTACAAGGACTTGTGATAGACTGGTAACTAGTTCAACAGTGTGGCAGAGAAACACTTGGTGCAACTGATACAGAAGTGAAGTACAAAGTGTGTATGTTGAGTGGGGGAGACAATAGTAGATAGAAAGTATTCTTCTACTTACCTAAAAAAGAAAAAAAAGTCACTGAAACAGTTTGACTCATAAGTGTTCTGCAGGGATACCACAGTTTCAGAGTCACATACAAAATTGGGGTGGGGAGGGAAAAAGCAGAAATATAACTGTAGAAAATAGTCAGACTGGACTGGTGAGGAATTTTGGAGGGAATATATTACAGAAAGCTGAACAATTTGTGTGTCTTGCATGTTCTTCCTGCATCCGTGTGGACTTCCTTAAGGCATTCAAATTTCCTCCCATATGCTAATACACACAGTTTAGTGGCTACTCTAAATTATTCTTGCATGAAACCTTTTCTGTGGTCCTTGTGGCCTGGGATATGGCTGAAAATGTCCATTTACCCACCTCAGCAAATAATTAAATATAAAAAAAATTAACAAAGGAAATAACTACAACTGGGTGGTCTGTGAGCAATGCAGTTTATCTGCCTGAATATTTAAATTTGGACAGGTAATCCACTCCATAATGAATGAGTTTTAAAGGCATGAAGGTAGGTGCATGTTTCTGAACATGCACCTTCTGGGAAGGATGGGCACTAGGCTGGCAACTCGACATTGTACAATCTGCGGACCGGTGATCCAGTGTGGTGACCCCTAACAGCAGAAACTGAAACACATTGCTAATCCACTCCATAATAAGGGAAGCAAAAGTCTGAGTGAACTACCATGGGGTATTTTCTATTATTCTAACAAATCAACAGTCAAGCAAAAGTCAGGACAGAGAAGGATCCATCAGCTAAAATTTATTATCTGCAGTGTTTATTGGAACCTGCTGTAAAGAAGAAGTGCAAGTAATATACCTTTCTTTTATATATTGCCTTCACTTGTTATACAATTCAACTGCAAGTTAAGCAATTTGCTAAACCATTTTCAAGAAAAGTAAGCCCAGATGGAAGTAACTGTCGGTTTGTTTGCAACAAAGTCAAATATTTAGAGAGTAGTGTGTTCAGTGAATTCGTAGAAATCTGAACATTATTAATTTCACACAGTACAGTTCAGTGTGTATGCGTGTGTATCTGTGATTGTGTGTACATATATATATATATATATATATATAAACACACACAGATATGTGTACATGTATGTCTGCTTCTGTATGTATGCGTATATATATATATATATATATATATATATATATATATATATATATATATATATATATGTATATATACACACACACACACACACACACACACACACACACACACACACACACACACACACACTTACATATATCATGTGTGTATATGTGCTTCTGTATGCGCATACACACACACACGCACACAGACGCATATATATATATATATATATATATATATATATATATATATATATATATATATATAAACACACACACACACACACGCACACATACATACAGCTATCATGTGTGTGCGTGTCTGTGTACTGATGTATTGGTGTATTACTGTCTTGATCAAAATCAGCAACTATAGAGTAATAAATATGACCTACCCCTTCAAGGGAGTCAGACCTATAAAATGGTAACTATAAACACTACAATTTTATTGTTTATGTACCTGTTCTTTCTTCACCCTTAAAATTCTATTTACACAACGTCTAACTTTTATTAGCTATCTATTCCGTCAGTTTCTACTTTCCTCAGCCATGTTACTGATAAACCAATTAATATTAAAAATGTTTCTAGACAAGTGTTCAGAGAGTTTACCTATGGGAACATCCTGATTTTTGGGGGGAGGGATGCAGTAATAATGGAGATGTTTCAGTGTTTTAAAGTTTCAAGAACACTCACAAAAAGTGTAAAAAAAAATCTTTTTTTTTTATATTTCTTTGATTTGGACACAGTGTGCTATCCTGAATGTTAGATACAGACCACCCATAAGGAGTTTCAGGAAAGGGGCCTCAGACTTTATAAAATATCACAAGACAAGGGAGCAAATGTCATTATCAAGGACCACCAAGCTTCAGAGGTATTATTTTGCCTTGGAGGGAATAAGCACTGTGGGATATTAAGTTATTTGGCTCATAAGGAGTTGACCTAGATGAAATTGTATATCTAATTTCAGATATGTCTCTACCATTTCCTGTTTAATGGAATCGGTCAACAAGGCTAAACTCTTTACAAAAATATTTTCATACTGTGATTCCACTAAACAAATGTGTTTGTATTAACTCATTTTAAGCTGACTAGCATTATTGCTTTGAGAATTTCATAAGCAACATGCTTCATTTCCCAAACATTTTAACAAGTATTAATGACCAAATGATGTGAATACTTATCATGTAAACTTTGCATGATACTGACAAAAATACTCTACAATAATATTTTAAATGCCACTAGCAAGAGAATGAAATAATTAATTTTTATTGCACTTATGTCTTCAGAGAAGTCACAGTTAAAGCAAACGGTTACTTAGCCTTCACTGTTTCATAGATTTAGTGCAGTTTAAAACCAGAATACTGAAATTTCATTTTATCAAACTAGTAGTTTAGTCAAAGTGAACGTAAACGTTATTGTCAATCAGATATACACAGCAGTGCAAGCTAAATGAAATTATGTTGCTTTGGTCCCAGTGCAAGACATAATAATGAACACATAGTTTGAGTGACAGTAAGACTAATGCACATACAGTAATACTTGATATATTAACAATACAATTAATTACCACAATTGGACAGGAAGACATCAGACAATAGTATACCTCTAAGTAATGCAAAGACTATGACTTCACATTGTGACTGCTTAGATTTTACACTTTATCAGCTGTAGTATGATATATTCTGATGCTCATATTGCACGTGTGGAGTGGTGACTCACTCCTGCTATTGCACATTCGGGAAGTAATAGCATAGGAAATCAGACTAACTTTACCAGTTACTGGAGCAATTTGCCAGAGTGATTACTATAGATAATACTTCACAGCAAGTGGCATATTGATCAGATTACTTGTTGTCATGCTGGCATTCAAGTTCAGCAGCCTTATAGATAGAGTGAAGAAGCTCCTGTTCAGTCTAGATGTGTAAGCTGAGATAACTCCTGCTCGAGGGTGTGTGGGATCATTGATTATCTTCTTAGCCCTTCCCACACACTGAGTCTCGTGCTTGTATTACTGTATATGCATCCATGGATGGAAGTGAGGAACTGATGACTTTTTCCACTATCCTCACTAGCTTCAGGAGAGCCTTGCGGTCAGATGCTTTGCAGTTACCATACCAAACTATGATGTTATTTGAAAGGATACTCTCTATGGTCCCTCTGTAGAAGGCTTTGAGGATGGACTTAGACAGGTTTGCCTTCCTCAGTTTTCATAGAAAGTGCAGACATTGTTGTCCCTTCTTCACTGTGTGGCTAATATGAGTCGACCAGGATAGGTCTTCTGAGATGTGCACCCCCAAGAACTTGGGGTTTTTTACTCTTTCCACTATGACCTCCTTAATTTCCAGAGGTTGATGCAGCTCCAGAGTCCTTCTGAAGTCCACTATTAATTCTTTGCTCTTCCTTACATTTAAGGCCAGAATGTTGCTGTCGCTCCAGTACATCGGTTGCTCCACTTCATCCCTATAGGCGGTTTCCTCACCATTTCTGACAAGACTTATGCCAGTGGTATCATCTGTGAACTTGATGATTTGTTGGATTCATGCTTGGCCATGTAGTTGTATGTCAACAAGGTGAACAGCACAGGACTCAGGACGCAACCCTGAGGGACACATCCAAAGCAGCCTCTGCCAAACAAGGCACCACCTTTTATTTTTTAGTTTAGGTATATTTAAAAATAGTACTCTACTCAAACAAATATTTCTGCAAGATTCTTTCATCTTCAAATATTTAACTATATTTCCTAGGTTTTCATAGTCATAATACAGTTGTTCCATATACAGGCTGGTATTCAGAAAAACTAACACTATGCAATCCCTAATATAGGTGGAAAACTATCAGGACCACCACAATGATGCTACACCATCTGTAGAATCACCATAGTGGGTTGTCTCTATGGTCATGGTAAATGCCAATGACTCATTATTGGGGAACGGTTTAAATAAATTAGCCAGGTGCTCATCAGCAGAATTGTCAGCAGGAAGGAATTTATGTATCATGCTTAAATTAGCACAGGCAGGCAAATTAGTTAACAAGGCCAGAATGCCACATTTATCCATTACTTTTAATGGGAGAGAGAGATCTGCAGGTAAGTACTGAGGAGTTTAGCAAAGAGGTGGAAGGGGTGGGGGTGTGAGTATGTGTGTGGCAGGTGTGTACGTGTTTGTAGGGGTAGCAGTGGTCTCAGGTTACTCCATGTGCATCTGTGTCTGTATGTCTCTGCCTGTTTGGACAAAGTAGGGGGATGGAGCTTATTTAAGGGATAGGCAGAGTAGGTATGTCTGTGTTTGTGACTAGGTTAGCCTGTCGGTGAGTGTGATCAGGTGAGAAGATGTGCTTCATGTATTGTGAGTGTCTGTGTATGTGTGGGACTGTCTGAGAGAAAGCAAGAGAGAGACAGAGAGAGAGAGGGAATGTGTGTGAGTGTGTATGTTGGGGGGTGCATCTGCCACACCTCTCAACTCCCTCTAGACTACTGACCAAAGCCAGTAATAGTGGGAGGGTGAACACAAGACAACAGGGAAACTTTTTAAATATTATACACAAATACTTTTGGTGTGAAAGAACTTAATACTTGATTTTTATTACAAAAACAATAAAACAAAAAACAAACTAGCACTTCAGCAGTATGTCTTCTACTGGTTCTAAAATTCATCTTATGAAAGTAATTAATTATTTTAAAGTCTTTTCTGACTGGTGAGATTTTCGTAATAAGCACTCAGGAAGTATTTAAAAAGTGATTAATGAAGGTGAATTTTAGAACCAGTAAATGGCATCTTGCCAAGGTACTAGTTAGTTTGTTGTTTTATTGTTTTGTTAGCAGAAAAAGTTTTAAGCACTTCAGACCAAACATGTTTGTGTATAGCATTTAGTTTCGTATTTTGGTATTAACAGCAGAAAAAATTAATTGGCACTTTTAAAATATTACTATACGTCATCTAAAAAGTTAATGAAGTAAAATGTTTTGTGTCATGAGGCATTTACTGAATAACAACAAATATGAAATTTTAATGTATGGTTTTATTGATTGACTATAATCATCCACGATTGGCAAGATATCAAATCAGCAACATGTAAAATCAGGGACAGTTGAGAGGTTTATGGGTGTGTGTTGTGTGTGTGTGTGTGTGTGTGTGTGTGTGTGTGTGTGTGTGTGTGTGTGTGTGTGTGTGTGTGTGTGTGTGTGTGTGTGTGTGTGTGTGTGTGTGTGTGTGTGTGTGTGTGTGTGTGTGTGTGTGTGTGTGTGTGTGTGTGTGTGTGTGTTTAAACATGTACATGTGTGTGGTAGGGGAGAATGAAGGGGTGCCTATGCAAAGACAATGCTTTGGTCACCCTTGGTGACTACTGTATCAAAGAGCTGATTATCACCAGTGTTAACATCACCCAATTCAGAGACATGTGAATTAGCCAATAATGAAGTTTTTCCTCATTGCAAGCAATCATGTCTCTGAGTCACATCTCCCATGCTTGCATAAACTGTAAATATATGCTGCAAATTCTGAAATAATGTGTACTTACTGAAAGAAGCTATACTGAGTTTGCAAACATTCATACATGTACATTGTTATCAGTGACTATAAGTAATTGTCAAAAATATAAATTCCTGAAGCATTTGTGTGATGGAAGAGTTGCCCATACTGAGGGAAGGTGCAAGAAATGTATCCCTGACCTATCAAGGAAAATCCTCTTTGTAGATTAGCATGTTCTTTAAGAACATATCTGTTATATCTAATATTTGGAGCCTCTTGATGAAGTCTTTAGTTTGCTTGTCTGTCTCTTTATTTGAATACTAGAGGTAGACCACCGGGGTGCAATGAGCCAGAAGACCACACAAGACAAAGAACAGAAGGCTGTGTCCTGTAGAACTGCTTCCAAAGGAAGAGCAATGGTCACAATAGTAGGTGCTTGATGAAGGTGTGCAATGAACACAAAAATGCTACAGAGTGCTGTCGTAATGAAACACTTAAAGCAAATACTGGAGGCAGTCGTTCATCTAGTGCAGTGAGACTTGATTACAACATTCATAGGCAGTTAACTGTCTAGTGCCACAAGATATTGCATTTGGCACATCATTTGGAAAGGGACCAACTGGAAAATGACAGTCTTTCCCTTACTGTAGTAAAGGGCAGGAACAGCTGATCCATATTTTTGGAATTCTGCACACATTTCAGATACCATATAAGATAATATTGAGCATTGAGAATGTAAGAGCTGTTTCTCCTCTAGTTTCTAGCACTGCAAAGAAACAGAGAAATTTAGAAATGAACTGAATAGTTGAGTAACAACTTAGAAATCTCTTTTGAAAGGAACACGGGTACATACATATGCATACCTTTAAGAGCACATGAGATGAGGTTGCCTACAAATAAGGGCCTGAAGCTCTGAGACCCTACATGTGTGAATGTATGTTTATGCTGTGTTCATATGTTATTATGGGGGGAAGTAATAAATGTGAAATAGAGCAGGAAATTCAGGAAACAGGGTTAGTGAGTAGAAACTGGAACTAAATTTGTCTGCAAGTACATTAGCTTTAGCTTCTGGGTCAGAGTAGATTGTATCATTTGAGATCAGTTCTGTGTAAGCCTTAGGTATTATTTTTGAGATTACTAACATAGTTAAATATAGCCTTATGAATAGCTTTAGACAAGATGGTAATAGTTAATTCTTTGTTTTACAATTTCAGATCGTACATCTGAGCTTTATGTACTCCAGTTTTTAAGTTCACCTTTCTTTTTTGATATAGTTTCATACCACACTTGCTTTTTTTGTAAATTTGCCATCATGCATAAGACAGATAGGGACAGATGCTTTAGTTTAGGAATTAAGGTGAGTAGATAAATCATTAGCATAAGCGGATGATTTTTGATTTAGTCCCTGGGATTGGAAGCCTTTAAATTTCATTAGGTCTTCTAAGATTGATAGAAGGTTAGCCTGAGACAAACCTCTTTATTCAGTAAGGAAAATATGACACCATAATAGTCTGATTTAGTAATGGAGGGGGAGATTTTGAGTGTAGAGAATGAGGGGTTATATTTTAAGACTGTGGTGTGGGAGACTATGAACCCTAGTAAGAGAAGGCATAATTTGGTTGAGTGTTGACATTCATAAACCTAGGGAACCACTATGCCTTTTTATAGCTGGTTGTATACATTTGCTTGTTAATGGATGTGTAGTTAAACTCACCCAGGAAGATTGTATTACAGATGGTTGAGATAGGTGTCATGATCAATAGTACACAAAGAAGGGATTCAGTACCATGAAATACGACAAATTGACTTGTTTATTGATAAACACAGCTGGGAAGGGAGTGTTCCCATTTTACAGTTGTGCATTTGTTTAAGGGTCAGTAATGTTTCATAGTTGAACATTTTCTTATGACCACTCCTGGCATTGAGTAGTGCCAAGCTAATACAGGCCAAATTAGAATTTGTTAAGTTAGAAGCTCTAGAAGACTGACTCTGCCAAAAAAACACTATTATGGTAGAAAACATGTTAAAGCCCTTAAAGAATAGGAGCAGGCCATACCTAGGAGAGCAGGTAGGACTGTTAATCTTCACTAGACATCTCACATATCCAATTAAACAGCATATTTATAAAACAACACATAACCTTTCCAAGTTTAACCCAGAAATGTTCATTACTACACTATCAACTATTAACTGGAACTTCCTAAACATCTTCCTGTTAGATGATGCTACAATTGAATTCAATAAAATTTTTCTAAATATCCTAAATAGCCTTGCACCTCCTAGAAGGAAGAGACTGAAAACAAATAATGCAATTTGGCTGACTAAAAAAAGTAAAATGCTAATGCAGGATAGAAAGAAACATGGAAAGAATGGCAAAAATATAAAACACCTCACTATCTTGAAAACTTCAGAATGCTTCAGAATTATACTAAAAACAAACAAATGAAGACAAAAACCTATACTATAATAACTTTCAGAATAATACTATACACAACCCTAAAAAAATGTGGACATCCATTAAAGAAATCTTACATCCTGGCCAAAAATTCAACCCAATCCCCTTTCTCAACAACTCTCCACTTGAAACTGCAATACAGTTCAAATCTTATTCTATAGATAGTATAGCATCTCTAACCAAGGATCGCTAAACATCTAATCCCAACCCTGCCCAAGAGCCACATACCACCACATCCACCTTCACCTTCAAACCTGCATCCACATGCCATATACAACTACTCTTAAACAAACTTAAACCATATTCTTCTTCAGCTGATGACTTTCCAAGCAAAAACCTAAAAATAGCAGCCAATAGTATTGCCTGTCCTATCTCAATTCTTATAAACAGGTCAATCAGGGAATCTCACATTCTCTATCTCTCTCCAGAAAAAGTCACACATTATCCCTCTGCACAAAGGAGTCAGATCATAAGCAATAGCCCTGGTCTTGAGACTGGCCCCTTCAGTGATGGGAGGAACAAACTAGCAAATTCAGAAATTCTCACTTACCCCCCTGTCGAGGGTTCAGCCTAAAAGAGGATGAGGACCACCTCGGGGCAGTCATATGGTAGTGGTCTTGGGAACAGAGTCCTGTGACAGCTCAGGTGTATGAGGCTTTCACTGGCCCCTCTGCTTTAATGTACCTGTGAGAACAAGGTTTGTTAATTTAGTCTAATTTTTTTATTTTGCTTTATTAAATTTATAAAAAGAGAGAGAGCAGGTAGTTCCCTAAGAGTATGGGACCAGCTTTCCAGCTATGCCAGCTGTTCATTAGATGGTCTTCGTTGGGGGAAAGATCTTTTGCTGAAGCCTCATTCGGAGTAGCTTTTTGTTTCACCAGGAGTTTGTCATCTGTAAAATAATTTTTAAGAAGATTTCTACGATGGAGTCTAAGCAGTCAAAAAATATACTGAAGTAGAGCTTTATATTGTAAAACATGGGTGCATCTCCAGGGTTAGAGCAAATCAGGATGTGAAGGAGTGTGTTGTGGGCTTTCGCCTTTATTGAAAAATTTGTGACATCACTCTTGGCTGTTAACTCTGGGAGCTTCCTGTTTAGTTATTGCAAAGGTTAAAATATGCTTTATAGACAATTTTCTAAAAGCCAGGTTACATGAGAAATTTGCCTTGAGTAATTAGTAGAAAGACTTTACGTTATAAACAGAATGTGGTTCAGATTGTAATAGGCAAACCTCTATTTAAAATTCTCTTGTAGACTGAACGGACTCTGCTGAGCTTTTGTATCCTTCTTCAGGAATGCTTTCTTCTCAGTTTATCATTGTGATTAAGTAGGGAAAAAAAGAAATACAAATAACATTGAATTCAACTAAAATTAGAGTTAAATAGTATAAGTAAAGTGTGCTTTGTCAGGAACAATAGTGCCACCTGTATCTCAGAAAGGGAATTTGTCATGAAGTATGTTTTGTAAGTCAGAACCAGATAAGACTAAAAAAAAAAAAAAAAAAATACAGCGCCAGCTATATCCCAGAAAGGGAATATGTCATGAGGTAAGCTTTGTGAGTTAGGAAAAGATCAGATGATTACAAAATGCATATAAAATGAAATAAAATTAAACTAAATACAGTTAAACTAAAATTAAACTAAACGTAATATAAAAATGAAATGTAAATAAAATGCATTTACAATCAAATTAAGTTAAAGTTAAAAAAAATATATATATATATATATATATATATATATATATATATATATATATATATATATATTATTTATTTATTACCAGGGAGGTCCACTGGGCTTGGTAGCCCGTTTTCAGTGGAGGCCCGGGGAGAAAAGCTCCAGCAGGAAACAGTAGTTTAATAACATAAAAATTTCAGATACAGTTGTATTACAAATAACAGTTAGCAATAAAAGAAATAAAATGTTAACAAATTCAATTGTTCAGGAGGAAATACTGGCTTATGGCATGAAATCAGGATTTACTAATTTGGTATCTATGCTGAGTATATTAAAGAGGTTAGGTAGGTAAAAGAGGTTAGCCAGGAGAGAAGTAGGATGATAGCTTGAGAGGTATTGGCTGGAGAGTGCAATTGCATTTCCTATTTAGGGAGAGGTAAGAATGAAGATGGTTTTTGAAGATGTTAAGCTTGGTGTAGGACCTAATTGTGTAGGGCAGGGCATTCCATTTTTTGGCTAGGGTAAAGGATAAGAGTAGTTGACCTGCGGTGCGCTTAGGTTTTTGTACGGTGATTAGGTTTTGGTGAGAAGATCAAATATATCTAAGAATATTAATCTGGAGTCCTGCTATCAAAAAAGTCTCCAATTGAGTGTGGTCCTGTCTTTGTTCCTGGTAGGCTTGTGGGATCCCTAGACTTCAATAAATTGTAAACGTGACTATAACCAATAAGGGTGTCCCGCTGGTGCCAAAATGGTCGGTGTCTAACCAAATTTCTTGTGATCTTAAGAATTTTTTCACAGATGAGAAACTCCAGGTGAAACAAAAAGCTACTCCAAATGAGGCTTCAGCAATAAATCCTTCCACCAGACCACTGAACGAACAAAAAGCATAGCTGGATACTTTTAGGGAACTACCTGCTCTCTCTTTTTTTTTATAAAGGTAATAAAGCAAAATAAAAAAAAAAACTAGACTAAATTAAGAAACCTTGCTCCCACAGGTGCATCAAAGCAGAGGGCCAGCGAAAGCCTGATACACCGGAGCTGTCATGGGACTCTGTTCATAAAACCTCCACCATACAACCACCCCGAGGTGATCCTCATCCTCTTTTAGGCTTAACCCTTGACAGGGGGTAAGTAAGAATTTCTGAATTTGCTCTGCACAAAGGAGGAAATTGAACAGACATTAAAAATACTTGAAAAAAATGTATTCAAAAACAATTACTAGACGATCTCCTGAAGAAATAACCCTCTATCCCCTACACAACATGTCTTCCATCCTTCCCATAATACTAGCACTGCTCTTTTAACCTATATAGGTACTGTCAATAAAGCTAGAGATAATGCAAACTAGCCTCTTCCTTATTTCTAGACTTGTCAACACAGTTTGTCACAACAAACTTCTACTTCAAATGTCCTCACTAGGTCTCTCTCAGCCCAGCCTTCTATAGTTCAAAAGCTACCTGTTCAAAGGTATCAGTCAGTGAAATGGCACTCCATGCTCTCTCCTTACTTCCCAGTCACCAGTGGTGTACCACAAGGCTCTGTCCTTGGTCACCTATTCATTAACATTTTCAACAAAATCCTGTATATTTTCACACAACAAGCCACCCTAATACAATATGCAGATGATTCCACTCTCATTTGCACATCTGACAACATGGTACACCTCAAAAGAATTACTCAGGAAGCTTTAACAGACACTGAAACATGGCTTTGTAGATCACAACTCATGCTCAACCCAAAAAAAGACCAAACTACTACTTTTTTCCCCAAATCACTCTCTCATGAAAATCAAAATTTAAAGTCCACTCTCTTGATAATAGAACCACTGAAGTCACTTTTCATAGCAAACTATTAGGTTGATTGTGGATGACTATCTTATATTCAACCTGCATATACAAAATTGCATAAGAAAATCTCATCAAAAACTAGGGATGCTTTAGAGCCAAAAACTTTCTGATCCATGCAACTGAAACTACACTTGCCACTACTTATCTCCTCCCCACACTTCCTTATGGTTCTCCCATCCTTACTCCTATTCAGGATTCACAAAATTAAAACTTGAACAATGCCATTACAAAGTTACTAAATTTGCAGCACATACCCCTTTCAGAACCCACCACTTTATAGCACTAAATAGCGTTAATTTGTTAGAGCTACCACATCAACTATCATACAGTATATACAACTTCCTACTACCTATAACATTATCCAGCATCCATTTGCCTGTCCAGCACTAAAAAACATTTTATACAACTGTGTTCCCAGTCGGTTGATGTGATCCAATCACCAAAAACTCCTATCTGTCTACAAATATAACAAATTTGCTGGGCATTGTCTATACTCGTACAAGATTGCTAAAGTCTGGAACGCCTTACTTGTATCCATCAGGTCTATACCCTCCCTCTCATTTTTTCAAAACCACCCTGAAAGACTTTCTAGCTAAAATATGTTTCTGCTCTTGTTCAAAACCAGGATAAACTATATCCCTAAAGTACATTTTCATTCCTTATCCTTCATTATTCTCCCTTCTTCACTTACGTCCTTACTGCTATCTAATTCCCTTTCTTGACTTTCTCTCTAAATATACTATAAGCCTGTTCTTCCCTCACTTCATATTGCAATTTCTATTTGTATTAGAATAACTTGCCTTTAATTTCTCTACTAACTGTCTAAAAATGTATCTCAATATTAAATGATTGCCATATACCTTGTATCAGTTCTTAACCGATGTTTTTGTATTATGTCTAATTTGTTATAATTATTAAGACTGCAGATGTTTTATTTTTGAAGATTGTAAAATTACTGTTCCTGACATGTTTTGGAAAAATCTGAAGCTTTTCTCCTCAGGCCTCCACTGAAAATGGGCTTCTACCCAGTTGTACTTTCCTGGTAATCAAATGTCAACAAATAAATAAATCACCTCACACGTCACCATACTTCGGATTCTACTAGAATGACACCAGTTACTGAGCCAATTATTCAAGTCAGTTATTTTTTAAGTGTGACATCACTGCTGTTCAAAATGGATGTTATGAATGTTTGGTGTTCATTTTTGATTACTGTCTAAATTTTAACTCAGTGCTTTATTTTTTTTCTACAAATGTATTTTTTTAAAACATTGTGAACTCGGATTATCCACATTACCCATTGCATGAATTGTTCTACTGATTTTTGAGTCTATGATTACAGAGATTAAAAGTACTGACTCAGAACTGTTAAGACATCAGAAAAAGAAAAAACTCCATACTAAAAAAAATGTGCAGCATGGAATTCTCTAATGGAAAGTGAGCTTGAAGAGGAGACTGACATGGGACACAGTACCTAAGATGTATACCTATTCAATAATATAGGGTTCAATCTAAGGTGTGAAGTCATTGGTCTAAGTACAAAGATTTGTAATGGAGAAAAAATAAAACAATATAGTCACTAATTCATTTCTGATCTCAGATGATACTGTAGGTAGTTAATGTGTGTGTTAAATTGTTTTTATCTAATGAGCAATGTTAAATCAAACATGGGATTAAGACTAGATAGCCTAGTTGATTGTGATATTTGGATATGCTTGCACAGCAATGGTAAGGTATTGATACTTAAATGTATGCAATGACCGTCAGGCAAGAGGTTAGTTTATTGATACTGTATACACATATAGTTATGAAATGGTTGTGTCAGCAGTTAGCATCAAAATGATAACTGCATTATGCATGGGCATCACACAGTATGTCAACATGAAAAAAATGCCAACAAAAAGTTACACTGTTTAAAATTATATATGGTTTTGTGCAAAAACTGAAATATACGTCCAAAGCCACTTGTCTGGACTGAAATGCACATTAAGGCAGCAGTCCCTAAAGTATATAAGTATTCTGAAAGGCTTATTCCAGATTACCGATAATACTGTAAATGATTCCTAGTATCTTTATTACTTTTTAGTGTGTTGAACCAGAATTACTCATTTGGCATGCATAGGACTCCACATTGTAAACCATTCTACTATTACTATAGTTCTGGGAAAAAAGATGATTCATACAGATATGAAATGAATAATGCATGACTACAAAACTATTTTTCCAGACTGTGTATCACAATGACAACCACCGCATATTCCATGATATGTCAGTGCTCCCAATGATTAGCATGCTATACGTTTGGCCCCAAATTACTGGTAATTGCAAACATTATGACGTTTAATTTGCTAGATATTCCCTCATAACAGTATTAATTCCTTTATTATTTACTCAAGTTTAGGATAGCCTACATGACTCCCCTCCCCCACCATGCAAGGCTGAAATTCTTTCCAAAAGTTTGATGTTCCTCAGCATATGAGAAATTGTTATATAACAACCATAAATTATCCCTTCCATGCAACTCCACAATGACACTGTCATAGTATATTAGTTAGTATATACCTGATGACTGTCTTGAATTTCTTGAGCTGATTGTATTGAATAGAGTGTTCAAAGGGGGCAAAGCCCTCTTTGGCTGTTTGGACACATTGCTGCCTATGTAAAACCAGGGTATAAATGTTGCTTTAATTGATTTTTTTTGCATTCAAGTGGTGCTTGTATACTTGTCTTTTTCAATGATATCACAGAACTATATTATATCAAGCAATGTTTTAAAAGAGTTAAAATTATAGAAAAATACTGACAACTTCAGAAGTTAACAGGAAAAATGCAATATCAGTCAAACATGAAATCCATGCAGATATGCATTTTTATTACCTAATGTATGTTAGTGTATTATCCTCTGGTGGACTATTTTATATGAAAATACAATATCATATATAAGCTTCTTTAGTATAAAAGACATAATTTACATAAAGAACAGAGTTGTCCATTTAATAAAAATTAATAATCTGCAGATATTATTACATGCTCCAAGGCTGCAATGCACTTCATTGTCTGCATACGATACCATCAATCTCAAGCAAGCTTCTTCATGTTTTACTAAGTATACGAAACCTGGTGAAAATTGGGTAGGCTCTGTAATAAAAATAAAAACAACATGCATACATACATACATACATACATACATACATACATACATAAATAAATAAAACAGACATCCTTCTTACTACCAACACCTGGCTACAGTATGAGGCGTTGCTTCCCCAACATGTCTAACTTTTATAACTCCAATTGAAATAACCAACAAGGCGAAACATCTGCAGAAGCAACACTAGTGCTTCCCACTACAAAAAAAAAACTACTGTATCCCAGTGCAGGCTCCTTCTACATCTTGCCCAACAGTAATACTTGGTCATTATTTTTATCAGTCTGGGTACATATAGTAAATTCTAGATCATCTCTGTATATCAACACCTTCCAACAAATATCACAAACTACAACAGCAGCTTGCTAGGCTCCCTCTCTATCTCCCAGGACCTTCAGAATTAACATTATCTTCCTCGGAGATCTAACTTTCAGCTAGTTAGGCTCCTCTCAAAACATCCAATAACAGCTCGCATCCTCTGTTATCCTAAAATAACTTGTTAAAGACAGCATGCATCTTAACTCCTCTTACTGCAGCAACACCTTTACTAACCAAAATACTCAGTAGTTGCAGCTTTGTGAATATTTTCCCAAATTCTATTAGCAAACACAGTCTGATGCCTTATGCTTGCCCTTTAAAAAAGGCTAAACTCTTCCAAATGTTATTATATGATACTGTTTCATCTACGGGTCCTTGTACTAGCTCTGAACAATATTGACTGTTCTACATTATTCACTTTCACTAACCCTAAGATTCTTATTTTTCTTTAACAGCTTATTCACAATTCAAGACTTCTTATGCATCCATTACTGGCCATACCATTATGGGAATCCCTGATCCTGTCTCACATCTTAGCTTAAAAATCCATGTGACTATGAGACAAAACATGGCACTTCTGCAAATCATCTAAAAATTGTACCCACCACAGTTAATACCAAGTACGTACATGTGAGATAAGGCTTGCTGTTAATGCCACCAATGCAAATAATTTCAAAACAAAACAAAAACAATCCAAAACTGTAGAAGAAAGAATTCAAAAACATGGTACATACAAGCAAAAAGAAAAAAAACATCTACATCTTCTCCATTACTGTCAATTGTCTCAAATATTTCTTCATATTCCCTCCCCTCTCTGTAATACACTCACACATACTAAAAATAGAAATAATAATAATAATAATAAAAATAATAAAAAACATACATCCACCAAGCATTACATACAAATTTTGCCGTAAATTTATCCATAGGCAGCTTAAAAACCTGCTAGTTATAACATTAAATCTGATATGTCCAGTCACCCCAATAGTTTTATATACTGAATGTTAAAATAACATATACTGTACTAACATACTAGAATTTTAAGCAACAAAAATATGAACAAAATAAAGATAAACATTTTTCTTAACTAAAAAAAAATTCACTATGTTAGCTCTATGAATTGACTGGGTTGCCTGGGAGTTATCCTCAAACAAAATACAACCACTATGAACATAAATAAGTCAAATACAATTCATTTCTTAAAGTATGCAGAGGACCCCTACCCTGGACACAGTTTAACTATCATAACCTGCAAACTAATCACAGATACTTATATTGCTTAGGCATATGCAGATATGATATTGATTCTAACCAGTCTTCCAAATAAAGGAAATCTTGTTCACATCAGCTGTAAAATGATTTTACCACTGTAGTTATGCATACTATTGCTAGCTTTCTGCTTCTGCAACAAACACGTCTACATTTTGCCAGGTTTTCATTTTTTTTTCTAAACAAGAAATATCTTTATTAAATTATCACTTATGACATAGCCAATCATACATTTATATACATTTAAATAAACAATATTGACATAATCCCAGCTGGAAGCATTTTACATCACAAGCCATATTGTCACAATCCTAGTTGCAAACACTATACATCACTTATAATCTACCCAATCACTGTTAGTTAACCATTACATAGTTCATTCAAGTCCTGCCTTCTTTTAAACCTCATTCCTCCCCTGTATGAATTGTTCCCACAATTCCAACTTTTTCCTATGTAATTTGTTCCTACCCTTTTTTAAAGATCCCAATTCCAGTTATTTTATCTCTGTTACTATATTCACAACTTCTAGTACATTTTGTTTAGACTTTGATTTCCATTTTCTAGTAATTACTTTTTTGGCTGCCACCATAATTAGACTCAGCAACGCCTTACTACATCTAGACAATTTTGATTCTACAGCAGTTCAAAAAAATATAGTTTTATCAATTTGCTTACCCAGTATCTCTGACAGAATAGTCTGTAGGGAATCTTTGAAGTCTACCAACTCATTACACTCCCCTCCCAGAAAATATGTTCCTACTTACTTCTTTCTTCCTCATCATACCTCCAACATTTGCTGTCTTCCTGAAGAAAAATTCTCTGGAGTCTACTTAGCGTATAAAAATATCTAGGTAAACATTTCCAAGCAAAAATCCTAAATTTCTAGATTTTGTTCATATTTGGGAGACATAAATGTATCCCTCCATTGTTCTTTGTGAACTGCTTATCAAATCTCTCTTTGCAATCCTTTTTAACCTACTCTGATCGATTCTTATAGTTATCATGCAATATTTTATATGCTCTACTAATTATTCCTTTTGTAATAGCAGCTTCTGTTCTAGCTTCAGCTAATAACTCTACCAGTGCTATCCTTTTATTTAGGACCCCCTACTTCTTTCTCTTTGTCTATACTCTAATATGAATGCTTGACATGGAAGGCAAACTCCAAACTGCAATCCAAATAAATTGGCATCTTTCCATTCTATTACCTTTCCCCTCCCTAGTTATTTCCTCCCAATACCTTGTTTTCTTTGCCAGTTTTCTCCAATAAATTCCAGACCCCTCTTGACTATTGTCTGTATCCCTAATTGCAGTCATCCCTATCAGCAGAATCTCCTTTCTCAAGCCCCTTGTTGGTTTAGTTCTTAGAATACTTTCTGCTACTTTATGAAAATAATATTCTGTCTGGTTGCAGTAATTCTCCTTAAAGATCTGCATCCAAAATCCCAGTCACTCCTTGTTTCCTCAGCCCCCCCCCGTTGAATCATCATCCCTTTCCACATTGAAAATTATACGTTTCTGCTTATGCTATGTATAGAATCTGTAACTGTGTACCTCCGAAATACCCATTCAAATCAGGTAATCCCAATCTGCTTTGTTCTGTTGGAAGAATCAGCTTATTCCACTTTACTCTTGCCAGCTTCATCTCTCAGATAAAATCTTTCAGCTCTTTATTAATGGCTATCCACAACTTCTCCTTTGGTTGATAAAAATATGCCTGACCTTGTCTCCTGAACCTGATTGACTTCTTTGAATCAGTCTCTAGAGCTGTGGATGAGGGTAAGGCAGTCCACACAGCCTAACTATGCCTCGTCAAGGCCTTTGACACCATCCCCCACTCTGGAATCATAGATAAACTTACTAAGCTAGGCATTAATCCCTACATCACTTGATGGGTTACCAACTGGATTACTGACAGAACCCACACTGTAAAAGTAGCTGACTCCAAATCCAGCTCCAGACAAGTGGAGTATCTCAGGGTTCAGTCCTGGGACCGCTCTTGTTTGGCATCTACTTCTCTGAAGTACAGGCCAACACTAAGGGACTCTGACTAACACACTTCACAGATGACTGCAAACTAGGAGCCATTATTGAATCCCCAAATGAAGTGGATACTCTACAAAAGGGCCTTACAGAAACAGATGCTTGGTGCCAGAGCCATGGGCTCCAGCTCAGTGCCAAGAAATATATAGTTATCCCCTTTGGGAAAAAACATGTACTCATGAATTACCACATAGGTAGCAGTACACTAAACACAGAAAGTGTGATAAGAGACTTAGGGACACAGGTGGACAGTGGTCTCACCTTCAATAACCACATCGCCACAACAGTCAGGAAATCCTTCTATGTGGCACACCTCATCACTAAGGGCTTTTTATCCAGAAAAAAGGAGGTCATTGTCCCACTGTACTCATCCCTCATTTGACCCATTATAGAATACAATGCCCAGTTTGGTATGTAGCTCTCAATGCATCTGCAACAACTGGAAAGGCTGCAGAAATACCTCACTAAATGAATCACAGGCCTAAAGCAGATGCCCTATGCTGACCGCCTAAAAAAATCCAGCTATACTCTGCCGCATATCGTTTACTCAAAGGCGATCTCTGCTTAACATACAAGGCCATGTCAAACCCAGAGCTGTTGGACATGCTACACTTAAAGAAATCCCAATCCCTCAGAGCCACATGCTCCAGGGATCTAAACCTTGTCATCACAATAAACAAAACATTCTGGAGGGATACGTTCCTGACACAGAGACTCCCCAGACTCTGGAATAGACTGCCCATACATGTCAAGCAGAGTGCCTCCTTGGCCCTCATCTAAAGGAACCTTGATGATGGGATGGGAGAAAGGAAATTCACCCCGGGGATCACAACAGTCACCCTGCTAGACAGGGGTCCAGGGAAGTAAATAGTGTGGGAAGAAATAACCAGGGAATTGTTATGGCTAGGCTTGTATAGGCCCTAGGGCCAATAGCCTAGTACCAACATATGAACCTATGAACCTGTGTATAAGACATAGGGGGCTAAAACATTTTAACTGCTTGTATCTTACTATCCATATCCATATAACAGAGCTTCCAATTTCTCAGTTTTTGTATTATCTTTTGTTCAGTTTCTTCCTGAATATCCTTGGCTGCCACACCAGAATCATTTGTAATCCATACTACTAAATACGTAATTTTATCATGTTCTCATAAACATGGAAATTGTCAAACCAATTCATGCCCAGGTATATAATTTTCCACTAATGCCTTTGTTTTAGCTTCATTCATTTTTTTATCGCAAAACGATTTGAAACTGTCTCAAAATGTTCCAAAACACTAATGTCCCTTTCTGGTTTTGTCAGGTATAAAATAATATCATCTGCAAATACAGACACGTTTTCTTAACTACCATACCAACTACATCCTTGAATTTCAGAGTCCCTTGTTTTCTTTGCCAATGGTTCTAAATATAATGTAAATAACTAAGGGCTAAGAGGATACTCCTGCCTGGTTCCTCTACTCAAGAAGAAATTATCAGAGAGGACCACACCCACTTTAATTTTCGCGTCCAGTCCCTCATGTAGCCTTCTAATCAACCTTATAATTTTATCAGGGAATGCAAATGCTTCCATTGCCCTGCTCATAAAGTCCCAGCTTACTCTATCAACTGCTTTCTCTGCATCAAGACCCACCAACAACAGTAGTATTTTCTTACATTCAGCTTTCCTCTGAATTATCAATGTTCTGTTAATGTGGTTAAATGTTTGCCCCCCCCTCTACACAGCCACATTATCCATATTTAT
The DNA here is from genome assembly GCF_019279795.1 of Protopterus annectens. Lineage (NCBI taxonomy): Eukaryota > Metazoa > Chordata > Ceratodontiformes > Protopteridae > Protopterus > Protopterus annectens. The sequence continues at coordinate 946,118,446 of NC_056725.1, read as the reverse complement.
CAATGTTTGCATCATGTTTGCCATTCTTTTAGCCACTATAGATATAAATAGTTTAGAATCATGGTTTAGTATTGAAATGGGTCTGTATAAAGCTAGATCTGCCTGATCTTTACCTTCTTTAGGTATTACAGCTACTACCGCTTTCTTCCAGGATGCTGGTTCTTCTCATCTTCTTAAAATACTGTTAAAGCAAACCTTCCAGATCTTTATCAGTTTTTCCCTCTTAGCTTCCAAACTTCCACGGGAATATCATTCATTCCTTGGGACTTTCCTGTAGATTGGTTATATATTGTTATATAGATTGGTTATATATCATTGTTATCTCATCTCCTTCTGTCCCAACTGCTAGTGACTGAGCCTCATCTACCTCTAACCTTGGCATATTTAATTCTTCCATAAACATTTCCATTTGTACCTTTTTTGATTTCTATATTTCTCTGCTATATACAGGCTTTTGTAGAATTTCCAAAATATTTCTAATACCTCTACAGGATTTCTTATTACCTTCCTTGTTATAGGCTCCCTAAGCTTGGAGACAGCAGTTTCTACTTTCTTTTGCCTGAGTCATTGTGCCAAAAGTTTTTGTGCTCTAGAGTTATTATCAAAAACAGTTCCCTAACAGCAATCTTTCCAAACTCATGCATATTATTGAGGTAATCCTTATTTTCTGTTCAGCATTCTGCAGTTGTTCCACTTCTTGTTCTGTGAGATTCCCCCTATTCTGCAATACTTTAACATTTGTCAGTCCCGCTAAATAATTCTTCTTAATATGAATCATATCTCCCATTCTTTTATTTCACCTAATTTTTAAACTCCACAACAGATAAGGAAAGCACCAGTATCTCATTTTTATTTCATTACCATGTAGTTTTATTTTAGTTATTATTGGTACATGATCTGACATAGTTATTGGGTAAGTATTAAGACCTTCAATTAAATGCACATCTTCCTGTGAAATGCAAATTCTGTCTAGCCTAGCTCTGTTTTTGTATATTGGGGAATGATATGTAAATTCACTCCAAACTTCTAGTATTGAATTCACATCTACATGCCAAATATTTTCATACATTTCTTCAAACGTCTACTCTTCATTGTTATACTTCTTCACTGCTGCAAATCAAATTCCAGCCCCCCCTCCCTACCTATAAGTAATATTCCTTACTGAAAGCTGATTATTTCTTCCAGAATTTTCTTAGGCTTCACAATAGCAGTTTATGTGGAATAAAAATACACACCAACATAAGCATCCTCCCTTGTCAGCAGCCCCTCAGTACTACAAATCTACCATTACTATCTTTTGTATTGTCTTGTATCATGACTGGAGGTCCTCTTGCAATTAATGTAAGTGCTATTCTTTTCTTTGTCCCAGGTATTCTGCTGAATAACCATCCTGAATACCTTTCTTTATCAAATTCACATGTTCAGTTCTCTCCAACTGTGTCTCCTGTAGCATAACTATTTGCACTCTACATTTTTTTATGTAGTTCACTACTCTTTTAGTTTTATATTTACTTGTGAGACCACTGACATTTAAAGACATTGCAGAAAGAATTGTTGTATTAAAAAGTTATTATTCCAATCTTTTGTATATAACAACCTTTTGTTTAATGTCTACTTCAGCTTTTGTGTTACATGCATAGCCTTTTTGACAGAATGAACTTTTATACAGTTGTTTCTTACTATATCTATTTCAGTTTATGTCACATCTTACAAAACTTTTTGTTTTATTGAAAGAACCCCCCCCAAAAAGCAAACAGATGCCAGTACCCCCAAACATATTAATTTAGAATACTAACACACAAAGCTATATACATCTTCAAAAATTGAAGTTTTAACATTCTAATAGGAACAAAGTCACAAATTGACAGCCACACTCACAAACTTGAGTTAACCTTAAAAAAAGGTTGCCCATGCTACAACGCTGGGTACAGCCTGTGCTTCTACTAAGTGCTGTCTGGTTTTGTGTTATCTTTATAGTTCTCCCAGCTGGGAAAACTCCTGAATACATTCAGAGAACAGTATGTCCTAGCCAATTTCTCTTTTTGTCTAGCCAATTTCTTTATCAGATTGTAGCCAATTTCTCTTTATCAGATTTTCTCCATGGAGACATGAGGCCCAGATACAGAATTGCTACTAAGCATGCACTTATTTCATAGAAAAAAAGCCTTATAATATTCAGTATTATTTTTCATTTACTTGCTTCTCTTAAAACCTTTTTAGTAGATACTAGTCATTCCCCATGCAAGAATGAGAAAAAGCAAATTATTTTTTCTTTTGACATTCTCTTTTAACCAGACTTTTTTTCTATTGTAAGGCCTACCTTTCTTAAAACTGAACAAGGAGAAAGAGAAAAGAAGGGAGAAAGAAAAAAGCAGGAGCACTTGTTTACAATAGTGTCACCATTACATTTAAAAATAACTTTAAAACATGCAAAGAAAACTGTACACAATAAAATAGTACTATTAAGAAAAAAATGTTTTATTTACAGTTAACGTTCTCCCTTCTCTTCCCCTCCCAAGTATTTTTCCAAACATTAATGACATGTAGTAGGGCATATACTGTAGACTCCCCCACAAGTCCAACAAAGTCCAAAAAAGTCCAATATTTCCAGATTTTCTTGTTCTGTCACATTTCACAAATATTATTGCTTTGTAATCCCACATTTGTCATTTTCCAAGTTACTGGTTTTATTCCTGTACATCTCCATATCCCAGATCCTGTCTCTGCTTCATTTCCAACGTACTCCCAATTCTTATAGTCAACGTTTGTGGTCCCTTCCTTCTCTCCAGCATTCTCTGTTGAAACATTGGAAAAGGTTTCACTGGCACATTCCCTCTGTGGACTTTATTACTAGAAGAACTAGGAGTACAATCACCTTCTGTTTCAAAGCTCACTTTTTGTTGGACAAACTGTGTTATTCCTCCTTAGCGTGTACTTCATCAAAAAAATTATTTTGTCCCTCCAGTGAAGAATATTTTGAAGACAGCTGGGTGCAGCAGTTTGAATCTCTTGCCTGTTTCTTGACATTCTCTGAATAGTGGAATAAATTTACTCCTGTTTGGGCTGGTATACAATGAGTAATCATTCTCCACAAACACTCTGCTGTCTCTCACTTTTAGTACTTTGTCCTTCTGCCACAGTTTTGTCAGAATCAACTCTTTCTGCAGGTAGGATTGTATCTTTACTATTAAAGGTCTAGGTTTCTTTCTCATAGCCAGGTTTGGAGCATACACACAATGTGCCCTTTTAATTAACTCCTGCTGTGGAATACCAGTCCAGATGTTTATTTATTTATTTTTTTCAATACATTAATACAGTCTGTTCCTTCCAGCTTCTCTGGTACAGCTGAAAATCTCACGTTTTCCCTCCCTGCTCTGTCCTGTAATGCTATTATTTTTTGAAGCAGTCTCATATTCAGCCAGCCTTTTCATTTCATCCTCTGATTTTTGCAGTTTTATCACCTCATTTGAATATTTGTTTAAAGCTTCTTCCATGTTTTCCACCCTTTTGTTGTTTGAGTTGATATACTACATCAGTGTTTCATTTATTTTAACCAGGTCTGCATGCAGTTGTCTTAAGCTTCCCTCTAGTCTACTAGAAGTAATGTCTGAAGCTTAAACTGCTTTTTTTCTGATCAGCTGCAGTACTTTTCCCAGTCAGTGTTTTTTCCTCACCTTTTGTAGCTGATTTTCCTTCAGGTCCTATGTATTTCTTTTTTCCTGGAACCCAGGCAGTGTACTTACTCCCTACTATTATATCAGACTTAGAGGACTTTGAACTGAATATGGTTGAGACCATGCCATCTAAGTTCTGTAACTTCAGTGTTTTCTGTGGACATCACAGTACAGTGGGGATCAGGGAAATTATCCTTTCCACATATTTGTGTGATCTCAGAGTCAGTATATATAATTAGTAGAAACAAATTATTTATTTTTTTTTGTTTCTGAAGTTAAGGAACTTTGATCACATGGTCTCATCCATATGCAGTTTGAAGTTCCGTAACATTCATGTAGTAAAGACCCACACACACACACACACACACACACACACATTATATATATATATATATATATATATATATATATATATATATATACATACATATGCACACACACACACACACACACACACACACACACACACACACACACACACACACACACACACACACACACACACACACACACACACACGTACATATATCTATATATGGATCTAGGACGTTTGCTTGAGTAAGCAAATGACCGAAACCCAAATGGCTGGGCATACTTATGCAACATTTTTTTTTACCAAAGAAATTTCCCTTACCTGCACCGTAGTACTGCCTTGGCAACAGGCATACTTACGCGAAAGTGCTTTTCACCATAGAAGCACTTTCGCATAAGTATGCCTGTTGCCGAGGCAGTACTACGGTACGGGTAAGGGAAATTTCCCTTTTCCCCACTGTAGTGCAGTCTCGGATGGAGAATATTTAAGTAAGGGGGGTGAAGCCCCCCCTGATAAAATGTAAATGTAATGTTTTATTTTTTTTTTTTTTGTAACACACTTTAACAAAAGTGCTTTTTCAATAAAAGCACTTTTGTTAAAGTGTGTTCAGTTATTATGGATTCGGACATTTGCTCACGCAAGCAAATTTCATATATATATATATATATATATATATATATATATATATATATATATTCACGGTTTACTTTTACATGTGCGTATTGTACACGGGCGACCATCAAATGTTCGAAAGACAGTTTTCAAATTCTGAAAACTTCGAACAGAAAAAGGTTCGAATGTGCAATGAGTGAATGCACTAAGAGAGTCGCTCATTGCACATTCGACATTTAGGGGCAGAGCGCACTATAGTGGGGAGTTGGAAATGGTTCCATTCTCCACTGTAGTGCGATCTCGGAGTTAGAATAATAAAGAAGGGGTGTGGGGCTTGCCCTATGGGGAGCAGGGGCTTGCCCTGCATTATAACCATTACATGACATATACTTTTGTTGTTGACATTCATGTTCGAAAAATGGCGAATCAGCTGTTCGATTTGCTGCTTTTCGAACATTAGAAACTGTCACTTTTTCCAGTTTCATTTTTACGATGCGAGGATATGACTACTCGCACAAGTGTGATTCGAGGTTTTAAAGGTAAGCCATATATATATATATATATATATATATATATATATATATATATATATATATTATTTTTTTTTGTATGTGTGTGTGTGTATAATGTTAATAGTTTTTTGGTTATTCTCTGATTCATTCAGAGTATTGCAGGGCTGGAGGTTGGCATGATTATCACCTTTGAGAGGGAAATTTCCTAGACTTAAAATGGCCATCAGGAGCAGTTAGCCTATAATTACCCATGAAGCTATATTTTTAGCTTCTGTTAAATGTATATTTCAAGCCTTATTGTTAACAATTTTATACGGGATCTCATATTTTTAAAATTAATTGCAGTGTAGAAATGTGAAGCTGAGTGAAATAGCTTCCTTTTATGCATACCATGCTGATTTTAGAAAACAAACAGAATGAAACAGTGAGGTAGTAAAGCAGCATTCAGACAGATGAAACAAAAACTGTGAAAACTGAATTTATTTAGAGTAATTTTGATTTGCTGAAATCTTACTGTAAAAATGCTTGATAATTGTGCAGAAGATTAAAGATGAAGCATTTGCAATGTAAGATCCATTATTTATCAACACAACTGATGCAGTTAAATACTTGAACATATATTTTTTCTTTAAAAGTAATATAAAATGGCATTCAGACTATATAACTCTCTGTTCAGTTTCTTAATTTTCAATAGAAGGTCTAAATGATTTAAATCATTTAACTGCTACAAAATGCACAGCTATGCCAGTTTTACATGCTTACGTGCTTCTTCAGTAACATATTTCCAAATCACTCTAAATAAATGTTAAGTAAAAATGGCAGTTTTCATAGAATATGCAATGTTATGAAATTCATGAAGGATTTTTCATTATTTACAATAACTTTTCAGACCTCTCAAGTTTCGGCACAAATACTAGTCATCAAAAGAGTGTGTTCCAGTTAGAGTTTATACTGACAAAACCAATGTGCACAGAACCTGCTATGTAAACAAAAGTCTGGACAAAATGAAGTGGTATTAGTTAAAAGGCTATCATAGCAAATTTATAACTCATTGTGATACTTACTTTCTTTGACGCCTGAAGATTTTAATGCGCATGCATTGTCATTAAATTAAGTGCAACTCCTGATTATGAATTTTTTTAATTTCCATGCTGAACCTGTGCCTACATGATACCACTACTGAGTAAGTGAGTAAATGTGTCAGATTGTACATTAACATTTTATTTTTCAGCAAAAAAAGTTGAAATTAATCTGGCCTCCACTGCAACATTTTTTGATCTCTAGATTGTGTCTCTGTAAACATTTCAATTATGATCAATGTTTTGATAGTCTAGAGTATGTGCATGTTGGGGCCACAGTGACTTCAGAAACCACTTAAACTTTCTCATGTGAAGTTTGGTCAGAGGGAGCATCAGAATGGTGGATGCTATGAAACCCAGAGCTCTCAGAAGCTCCCTGGTGGTAATGGAAGCCAGAAAAGAAGAGTATGAAAGAAAGAAATGAGAATTCAGCCCTTTGAAGGGGGCAGGGACATAAACACTGGCACAGTCTGAATCTTGCAACCCAGAAAAAAACATGATCCTGAGAAGTAGCCAGAGAAGACTTGAAATTTATAGTGAACATCAGGCTCTATAGAAGGGAAATGGCAAAATAAAGATTTTGCAAAAGGGCCTCTGGAGATATACAATTGAGATGGTGTAGTGGTATATTGTGCTGACTATGGTGTACAGGACTCTAGGTTTGAGACTTGGCAGGGTTGAATATTTACAGCTGTGGTAGCTTAGTAGTTAACTGCTGTGACTGTAGTGTACAGGGTCCTGGGTTCAAGTCCAGCAAGCACTGTTTATTTCAGGGGTCCAGGGAAGTAAATACTGTGGGAAGAAATAGTCAGGGTATTGTTATGGCTGGGCTTGTATAGACCCTAGGGCCGATAGCCTAGTACCAACCTATGAACCTATGACACCTGAATCAACAGGCCATCCAAGTAAGAAATATGTGGTTCTCTTGAAGCCTGCAAAAAGCAATCATAGAAGCAAGGCATTTGATGAACAACCTGTGTGGTGGTAGAAAGGCCAGACAGCAAAGTAAAGAACTGAAATGCTAGAAAGCACTAGATAAATGCAAGCCTTCCTGAAAAGTGGATGGAACAGAATATGGAGATAAGCATCCTTGAGATCCGGAGACACCATATAGGCCTGAGGGAGCAAGAGAGGAAAACGAATCTGAAGGGACAACAGCCAAAAGAAAGGCACTTTTAGAAACATTTTTAGATGAGATAGGTCTAGAATAGGTCTCCAAGTGCCCTCTTTTCTGGGCATTAGAAACAGTCTGGGGTAGAACCCTTTCCCCCTTTGGGACACAGGCACCTCTTGAATACTACCATGAGTCAAGAGATTTTGAAGAACCTCTGATAAAAATGGAAATTGTTCCCAAGGAGGACAAAGAATGCTTACAAAAGGAGGACAGTACTTCCACAAGGTTCCTATTAAATAATCGAAGATGCATTCTTTCAAATGCATCCTGATCAAACTTGAAAGCACGAAAAGGCAAAATAGTGAAACGGCATATAAGAGAATTCTTTCCCAGGGAAAGAATACGCTTGGCTGCTTCTGTTACTTTGCCATTTTAGTCACTGCAGTGCGATCTCAGAGTTGGTATATTTAAGTAGGGCAGTGCAGGGGGTACAGTCCTCTGCAATGTTTTTCCCTTGGAAAAAAATTGCTGTTCTAAGCATTCAGGATTGTAAGCTTTTTGCTTACATGGGTTTGATAAATCATCGCTCACTTTTTTAAGCATTTGATGATTTAACATAGACCCTTTCCACACCAAGAAGTACCCCTGATGAAGAACTGACAGAACCCAAGAATCTTGAGTAATCTAAAGCCAAAGAGGAAGAGAAAGATAAAGGAGAAGAGAAAGAGGAATGTGGCTGGGAAAAGATGGAGAGTCATATAGTACCTAGTTTGTCTGCAAAAGAAAGCTTCAAAGTCACTTAAAACTAAGTAGCCTTAGCAGGAAGAGCCCTTTTGCTACTGTTCCTACCTTTAGTAGAAGGGAGGGATTGCCTATGAACAAAACCAGGCTTAGTGGAGTAGTTTCTCTGAAATTTAGGCACAGGAGAAACAAACACATTTATTAGCTCCTGTAAAGCCCTACCCTTATCCTGAAGGGACTTAAACCAGCAACAGCTTCCCCATACAAAAGTTTAGAATCCAGAGGAGCATCTATCAGCTTAGCTTTTATATCATCGGGTAGAGGTTGAGGCTTAAGCCAAGAATAACTCCTCAACACTGAACCAAAATCAACAGCCCTACAAGAGGTATCTGCTGCATCATAACTACAGCTAACAGAAAGACAATTGACTTGAGTGGAAGTCCCTAGCAGGAAAAGAACAGAAGTTTTACCTCGGAGACTGGAAAATCAAAAATAAGTTGACAGACCTGAGAAAGAAGAGCCAAAACACACCTAGACATATGGGTCTGATAATTAATAGCTCTAAAAGCTAGGGTAGCAGAAGTGTAAACCTTCTTAGCCAACCTTTCCATAGTTCTCCTATCCTTGTCAGAAGGCAGTAACTTGCGTGAAGGAAGCAATTGAAATGGCTTATCAGAGGCTACAGATATGACAGAGGGGTCAGCAGTGGGACTTTTATATAGGAAAGAACAATCCTCAGGCACCCTGCAAAACCTGTCAGGCTTCTTGGGAGCAAGAGACAGATGCATGACAGAATTGGAAAAAGCATCCAGCAAAGCAGCCAAAATAGGAGGAATAGCTGCAGGTTTAGGTGATTTCAATTGCAACAACTTATAGTACCTCTTATGGATATCAGAGACCTGCTCACAATCCCACTTGAAAAAAATCCATCATCCTAGAGAGTGTGCCCTCAGAGGGAATTTCCTCAAAAGGACCATCTGGACTAGTAGATTCTTGCTCCTCTGACTCATAGTCTATAGTAGAAGGAATTTGAGTAGAATAAGTCAGGGATTCATTATCCAAATCTGATTCATCCGCAGAAGAATCCTGTTCTCTAAGCCTTTTAAGGTGAGTAGAGGACCAAGGAGGAGCAGGAACTGAACCCCCTTGAGGAGACTTTAAAGATATTAAAACAGTAAATAGCCCCTGAGTGAAGGCCTGCTATTCACTTTGTAGATCCCTTGGATTAGAAGAAACATGTTTGATTTTTTGTTTCTTTTTTAAGGGACCATCCTCTCCAAAAAAATGAAAATGCTCAAACCCAGGACAGAGGTCCAGATCCGTACTAGGAACTTATTCCTCAACCAAAACATGAGGAACTCCCCTAGGTTCCTCAAAAAAAAATCAGCCATGGTTCCCCCTGAATGTGTGAGATGGATGCCTGCAAAGCCTCTTCAGATATACTGCCAGCTGGACCCTCACTAGCCCAGACAATGTATTGGCAGAGAGATCCAACAACACAGCTGGGTGAACCTCCAAGTTTATAATGACCTCAGGAGAAACATCTGGCAGAGGCTGGACAGTGGAATATTCCTGTTGTACCTATTTTACCTTCTTCTTCCCTAATGGCTGACCCTCAGAGTGGGAGATTCCTTCCATTGTATATTTAGCTAGAAGCTTAGGATGCTGGGTCTCAAGATAGAAGGAAAGGGAAGAAAGTCTGCTGAGCAGGGTTTTTGGAATGAACGCTCGACAAACAGAACAAGAAGTATGGGCATGAGAAACACCTAGATGAAAAAGACACATTGTGGTGGTCTTTATGGGGAATCTGTCTCCCACACTGGTATTTACCCTTCCTGGATGACATTAACCCCAAGCAGCACAAAAAAGTAATAAAAAAAAACAAAATCCATTGGTTGATGTTCGGCATAACTTTTAAAAGCAACAAGTAATCTTTGGTAGACTGGCCAGACATTCGGGCTTCCATGGTAGGGAATCGCATCTGTTAATAATACTGCAGCAGTGAATGTAAGGACATGCATTGCCACACTCAACAGTAATGCAGTATGGTATTTTTTCCACACTGTATGTGTTCCAGGATGACAATCCTGTCCATGAAAGTGGCATAGTTGTAGCTATGTGAAAATTAAATGAACATTTTATTAAGAATGATACTAAAAGTTATCCCTGGACTCATCTGATTCAGAAAAAGACTGCATTTCAGCACTTCTTCACTGTGTGCGACTCACTCATACAGAAAAGAGAATGAGGATACTAGAGGAAGACACAGTATCATATTATATGATATCAGTAAACTGTGTGTAGTTGGCAATGCTTATGTCATGACCATGTGAAGGATTTACCCCTTCTCAGACACTTTTAAAACTCTTTTTTCTAAATATTTATGCACAGCAAGCCAACGATATGGAATAAATATTGCCATACAGACAGCAGGGCAACAAACTCCTATTGAACTACGAGGTTTTAAACAAGGTGGTATTGGCTTTGTCTTTGATATTTAAAGGCTTCCTCTCATAAAATATTTTTTCAAAGCATGCCAACAAAATGCTAATACTCTGCAAACAATGTGTACTTTAAGAAAACACGATGCATCCAAGAGATTCAAAGGAAAATCTTCTATACGGTTGTAATCATTTCAAAACACTATAAATGTAATCCTGATTTTTTTTTTCATTTTGTTTTAAATCTAAAAATGATATTTTTTATTTTAAAACAAACCGCTATGGCTGGCTCATTAACCTTTCCAGCTACAGCCTCAATATTAAATGGAAAAACAATTTGCCCAGATGGCCACATGATGCCCTTGCAAGTCATATCTGTGCACTGTTGATGGAGATAATTAAAAAAATACAGAAACATTGACATTGTTTTTTAGGAATGTCTGCAAACACTTATTACCCTCCAGAAAACAGCAGCTAATACCACATATCTGTAGCTTATTTGTTTATCTTCTTGTTAGATGTCACAAGATGCCAAACAAAAACCTGCATGCCAGACTACTTGCATAATACTCCAGCAGATTTGGTAATGTTCTAAGTACTACAGCAAACAGTCAGTTTAAAAGGATTGTATAGGGGCTTCATACAGAAATATAAGAGTTTCACACAAAAAAGAAAAAAAAAAAGATTAAATACAAGCCCCTCAGTTATAAAATCTCTTAATTTCTGCAGGGAACCTTTTCTATATTATTCTATTACAGAGTAAGTGAGCTGGCTTCTTATAACATCCCTATATCCTGCAGTTGCAAATTACAAGAATTACATTCCTTTTATTATTTATTTCATTTCTTTTTCCTGGTCATTTACCACAATTTCTGTCCTTGTTGCTATCTTTGAAGTACTGACTATGCTTGGGAGCAACTGGCAAGGTGGGAACATATACAACACTCTACAACTACTGTAACATTTTGAGACCAATTCAGGAGAGTTGTTTTTATCACTAGTACTGGAAGCTTATAGGACCTAATTCCCCCAGGTAAATTTATCCATTAAATTCTGTCAGGTAAATTCATCCATTATAGAACTACTTAAATAAAAGGAAGCTTGCCAATTCTGTATCTCAGTATCTGAACTTTAGGGATACAGTCAGAATCGCCATAAGCACTCCAAAGGCTGACTGCATAAAAACAGAGGAAAGAGCCCAACTACATCAGTCCTAAATATTATGAAGGACTCGTAAGTAGCTTCTGATAATATTACTACTCTGAAGATCTCTATTATGTTCATGTCACTTATTCTTTGATGTTTAGCAACATTAAAGTGCTAGTCTTTACTAGCATAAGTCTTCCTAATTCAGAAACAACTGCTCCTTGCCAATCTGAATGAATTTCTGTATCCACATTTTAAATTTTCTCCATCCCCTATAAGCTTATTCTGGTACTTCTGGAAAAACCTCCCTTCATCCAAGATCTTCTCTTTATAACTTCTCCATCACACTTTTCTTAGGCGGTCCAGACTATTTATTACTAACCTGCTGATCCACACCTTCATCTAGATTCTCAGCATTGGTATAATCCCTTACAGCTTTAACTATTCATTCATTGCAACACACTCCAAAATCCCAAGTCCTCTGCTCCTGTCAGCTTTATATAGATTGCTAACTTACTCCTCCTTGCAAAATTTTTAGAAAAAATGTTCTACACACATACTTGAGCACAATGAAAAATGTTCACTATTCTTCCCTCTCAGCCTAGGTCCAAGGCTGGCTTTTGTAAATTTGGATTTGTAGATCAGAATCAAATCTTCTTGAGACTAAGTCATGTTGTAGTAATTGGTTTATTTATGAATAGGATATACCAGCATCTTGAGAATCACAAAAACTAATTTAACTATAGCAGGCTAATGGCTACCTTCATATACAAAAAAGTACAAGCAGCAGTAGTTTACAGTAATTGCTTTGGAATATTCTAAAAAGCATTTCATACTTTTTTAACTGACTGATGCACTAATTATTAAACTGGCTGAATATTAGACTGCTCAGGAAGAAATGTTTCAAAAAATAAAATATAATTAGAGGACACAGCATGTAAGGCAAACCTGAGATTTTCAGCTATACCAGAGAAACTGAGAGAAACAGACAGCATTAATTTATGAAAGCACATATAAGCAACAGGACTGCTATTTCAGAGCAGGAGTTGTTAGTTGAAAGGGCACATTGTGTGTATGCTCCTAACCTGGCTATGAGAAAGCAACCTAGACCTCTAATAGTAAAGATGCAATCCTACCTGCAGGAGTTGATTTTGACAAAACTATGGCAGAAGGATAACAACTTAAAAGCGGGAGCCAGCAGAATGTTGGTGGAAAATTATTACTCATTGTACACCAGGCAGAAGAGGAGTAATTTAATTTCACTATTCAGGGAATGTCGAAGCTCAGGTGTGAAATTGAAACTGCTGTACCCAGCTGTTTTCAAGGTATTCTTCCATGAAGGGACAAAATCATTTTTCAATGAAGTACAAGCTAAGGAGGAAATACAAAAGTTTGTCCAACAAAAAGTCAGCTGTGAAACAGAAGGAGATTTTGCTTCTTGTTCTTGTGATAATAAAGACCACAGGAGACTGCACCCGTGAAACCCTTTCCACTGTTTCAATGGAAAATATTGGAGAGAAGGAAAGGAGCACAAGAGTTGACTAGAAGAATTGAGAGTATACTGGAAATTAATCAGAGACAGGATATGGGAAATGGAGATGAACAGTAACAAAACCAGTGAGTTAATATGTGATTAAAATTAACTAATGATATCTGTGAAATATGACAAAACAAGAAAGTCTAGAAATACTGGACTTTTTCACAATTTGTTGCACTTGAGAAGGACTCTCAAGTATACACCCCACTTCATGTCATTAACGTTTGGAAAATGCTTTGGGAGGGAAAGGGAGAGGAGAAAGTTAACTTTAAATAAAGACATGTTTAATAGTACTATTTTTGAGGTGTTTGATTTTCTTTACATGCTATAAAGTAAAGTTTTCTAAGTTATTTTTAAGTGTAATGGGGATTGTAAAGAGGTGTTGCTGTTCTTTTTCTCCCTTTCTTTCTCTCTTCTCTCTTTCTTCTTGTTCAGTTTTAAGAAATGTAGGCACTGCAATGTTTCTAAAAAATGGTTAAAAGATCATGACAAAAGAAAAAATAATGTGCTTTTTCCGTATTCTTGCATAAAGGAATGTCTGGTTTTAGGATATTAGATTGAATTCGCATCAAATTTTAAGAGAAAGAAAGTAAATGAAAAATAATATTGAATATTATGAGGCTTTTTTAGCAAACAAATGCATGCTTACATTAATAATGAATTAATAATTCTGTATCTGGACCTCATGTCTCAATGGAAACAACCTAATAAAGAGAAATTGACTGTCTGGTTCTCATGTCTCCATGGAGACAATCTGATAATGAGAAAATAGAAGTTATGTTCTTACCATAATGTTCCATGTTAGTTGTCTTCTTCTCGCCTTCTTTCTTGCTGGATGGGTTCGGAGCCGACCTCGGCTCCAACTCGGCCACTCTAAAAGCTCGAGAGTTGGTTCCACCGGCTCGAGGCTCCCCTTATATCCCACAATGCTAGGCGTGTATTACCTCAGATCTCGTTTGTGAGCTAGGCCCAGCTAATAATAAAACCAGAAATACTGGAAAGGAAGAATCCACCTCTATAAAAAAAAAAAAAAAAAAAAAAAAAAGGAGAGGAAGGTGACCTGAAGCCTGATCCAGGAAAATATTCACAGCAGAGCATATACCTATAGCAATAGAGGTGGTAGAAAGAGAGGTCACAATCAAACTCCTCTAGGTCTGTCCAGGCCAGGGGGAAGGAGGGTGGGACGCAAGAAAGAAGGCGAGAAGAAGACAACTAACATGGAACGTTATGGTAAGAACATAACTTCTATATGTTAAGTTGTCTATCTCGCCTTCATTCTTGCTGGATGGGACCACGTCCCTAGCACCTTGTCCCGGGTGGCCTATCGGAACAGACTCTTGAGAACAGTGGTACCAAAGTTAGCTCTATGTCTAGAAGCTAAATCCAACTTATAATGTGAAATGAAAGTGTGAGGAGTAGCCCAAGTAGCCGCTGCACAAATGGTGCCAATAGGCAGTCTGTCTTGGAAGGCTATAGAAGTAGCCAAAGCTCTGGTGGAGTGGGCCTTTGGTTTGTTAGGCAGCTTTTGGTGTCTAATTTCATAAACAAGGGAAATCAGAGATGTTAGCCATCTGGATAGTGATACCTTTGAAACAGAAAGTCCCTTTCTGCCTTCTGCATAAGAGACAAACAACTGGTCAGTTTTCCTGAAATGTTTGGTCCTATCCAAATAGTACCTTAACTGACGATGAACATCTAGCCAATGCAATTTTTGTTCAGACCTGTTAGAATATTCTGGAAAAAACACAGGGAGGTCAATGCTCTGATTTAGGTTAGAGGCAGAGGCTTCTTTAGGTAAAAAGGACGGGTTGGTTCGTAAGGATACCCTGTCTTTATGGAACAACAGATATGGTGGTCGACAGCTGAGTGCATGAAGTTCTGAAACCCTTCTAGCTGAAGTAACAGCTACCAGAAAGAGAGTCTTCCATGATAGCAATTTTAATGAACAGGAAGCTGCAGGTTCGAAAGGGGGAAGAATCAAAGAAGTGAGAACTAAATTAAGGTCCCAAGAAGGAGGAGGATTTCTTATAGGAGGTCTGAGTAGAAAAACTCCCTTCAAAAAGGCTTTGCAAAGCTTGTGAGACATGATGGCAGAATCTGAAATGCCCACATGAAAGTTAGATATAGCTCACAATTGGACTTTGAGAGTAGAGGGAGATGAACCTGCGTGAAAGAGTTCGGCTAGAAAATCAAGAACTATTTGGATGGGAGCAGTGAAAGGATCTAAGTCCCTTCCTTGAGCCCAATAGGCAAAATGTTTCCATTTACTAAGATAAATCTTTCGAGTGGAATATTTATGGGAAGCTATTAAAATATCTCGAACAGTGTGAGATATTTGAGGAAGCCTGGCTAGGGTAGGAACTGGAGGAACCAAGCAGTGAGGTTCAATGATGTTAGGGAGCGATGAAACTGACCCGATTGATGGATCAGAAGATCTGGAACTAGGTCCAGATGCCAGGGTTGCTCCAACAGAAATTGATGTAGAAAGGGGAACCAAACCTGTCGAGGCCAGTAAGGAGCAATGAGGATCAATGAGGCCTTCTGAGCGATAGCTTTCTGTATCACTTGAGAGATTAGTGGGAAGGGAGGAAATGCATACAGAAGTCCCCGGGGCCAAACTTGGACTAGAGCGTCTCTGCTGGGCTGGCCTGGTAACGGGAATAGGGTGAAATAATCTCTGCACTTGCTGTTTTGGGGAGTAGCAAAAAGGTCGCAGCAAGGCTGACCCCACTTGAGAAAAATTTTCTCCACAATAGAATCTTTCAGAGACCACTCATGAGGCATGAGGATAGCTCTGCTCAACTTGTCCGCGATTTGATTGGACTTCCCGGGGATGTGCGTTGCTATCAGAAACCGCTGAGAAGAAATCGCCCATTGCCACAATCTGAGTGCTTCTCGACATAGGGGATAGGACCTGGTTCCGCCTTGTTTGTTGATATACCACACTACAGACATATTGTCTGTCTGGATTGCTATCGTTCCCAAGGGAAGAGAGTCTTGAAGGGCTTGCAACGCTAAAAGCACTGCTCTCATCTCTAGAACATTTATATGCAAGTGGCATTCATCTGGTTGCCATATGCCCTGGACAGTTCTGCCCTGATAATGCCCCCCCCACCCGATCAGGGAGGCATCCGTTGTCAGAGTAGCAACCAGAGGGGAAGGAACAAAGGGTCTTCCCAGGGAGAGCTGAGGGGAAGACATCCACCAAAAAAGATGATTCTTGCATGCTTGCGTAATCATAATGGTGTGGGACATCGGAAGTTGCTGGTATGACCATTGTGTGAAGAGCATCCATTGAAGGATTCTCATGTGGAATCTGGCTAATAGAAGTAGAGGGATAGCAGCCGCCATAATCCCCAGTACTTTCAGATTTGTTTATCTTCTTGTTAGATGTCACAAGATGCCAAACAAAAACCTGCATGCCAGACTACTTGCATAATACTCCAGCAGATTTGGTAATGTTCTAAGTACTACAGCAAACAGTCAGTTTAAAAGGATTGTATAGGGGCTTCATACAAAAATATAAGAGTTTCACACAAAAAAGAAAAAAAAAAAGATTAAATACAAGCCCCTCAGTTATAAAATCTCTTAATTTCTGCAGGGAACCTTTTCTATATTATTCTATTACAGAGTAAGTGAGCTGGCTTCTTATAACATCCCTATATCCTGCAGTTGCAAATTACAAGAATTACATTCCTTTTATTATTTATTTCATTTCTTTTTCCTGGTCATTTACCACAATTTCTGTCCTTGTTGCTATCTTTGAAGTACTGACTATGCTTGGGAGCAACTGGCAAGGTGGGAACATATACAACACTCTACAACTACTGTAACATTTTGAGACCAATTCAGGAGAGTTGTTTTTATCACTAGTACTGGAAGCTTATAGGACCTAATTCCCAGGTAAATTTATCCATTAAATTCTGTCAGGTAAATTCATCCATTATAGAACTACTTAAATAAAAGGAAGCTTGCCAATTCTGTATCTCAGTATCTGAACTTTAGGGATACAGTCAGAATCGCCATAAGCACTCCAAAGGCTGACTGCATAAAAACAGAGGAAAGAGCCCAACTACATCAGTCCTAAATATTATGAAGGACTCGTAAGTAGCTTCTGATAATATTACTACTCTGAAGATCTCTATTATGTTCATGTCACTTATTCTTTGATGTTTAGCAACATTAAAGTGCTAGTCTTTACTAGCATAAGTCTTCCTAATTCAGAAACAACTGCTCCTTGCCAATCTGAATGAATTTCTGTATCCACATTTTAAATTTTCTCCATCCCCTATAAGCTTATTCTGGTACTTCTGGAAAAACCTCCCTTCATCCAAGATCTTCTCTTTATAACTTCTCCATCACACTTTTCTTAGGCGGTCCAGACTATTTATTACTAACCTGCTGATCCACACCTTCATCTAGATTCTCAGCATTGGTATAATCCCTTACAGCTTTAACTATTCATTCATTGCAACACACTCCAAAATCCCAAGTCCTCTGCTCCTGTCAGCTTTATATAGATTGCTAACTTACTCCTCCTTGCAAAATTTTTAGAAAAAATGTTCTACACACATACTTGAGCACAATGAAAAATGTTCACTATTCTTCCCTCTCAGCCTAGGTCCAAGGCTGGCTTTTGTAAATTTGGATTTGTAGATCAGAATCAAATCTTCTTGAGACTAAGTCATGTTGTAGTAATTGGTTTATTTATGAATAGGATATACCAGCATCTTGAGAATCACAAAAACTAATTTAACTATAGCAGGCTAATGGCTACCTTCATATACAAAAAAGTACAAGCAGCAGTAGTTTACAGTAATTGCTTTGGAATATTCTAAAAAGCATTTCATACTTTTTTAACTGACTGTTGCACTAATTATTAAACTGGCTGAATATTAGACTGCTCAGGAAGAAATGTTTCAAAAAATAAAATATAATTAGAGGACACAGCATGTAAGGCAAACCTGAGATTTTCAGCTATACCAGAGAAACTGAGAGAAACAGACAGCATTAATTTATGAAAGCACATATAAGCAACAGGACTGCTATTTCAGAGCAGGAGTTGTTAGTTGAAAGGGCACATTGTGTGTATGCTCCTAACCTGGCTATGAGAAAGCAACCTAGACCTCTAATAGTAAAGATGCAATCCTACCTGCAGGAGTTGATTTTGACAAAACTATGGCAGAAGGATAACAACTTAAAAGCGGGAGCCAGCAGAATGTTGGTGGAAAATTATTACTCATTGTACACCAGGCAGAAGAGGAGTAATTTAATTTCACTATTCAGGGAATGTCGAAGCTCAGGTGTGAAATTGAAACTGCTGTACCCAGCTGTTTTCAAGGTATTCTTCCATGAAGGGACAAAATCATTTTTCAATGAAGTACAAGCTAAGGAGGAAATACAAAAGTTTGTCCAACAAAAAGTCAGCTGTGAAACAGAAGGAGATTTTGCTTCTTGTTCTTGTGATAATAAAGACCACAGGAGACTGCACCTGTGAAACCCTTTCCACTGTTTCAATGGAAAATATTGGAGAGAAGGAAAGGAGCACAAGAGTTGACTAGAAGAATTGAGAGTATACTGGAAATTAATCAGAGACAGGATATGGGAAATGGAGATGAACAGTAACAAAACCAGTGAGTTAATATGTGATTAAAATTAACTAATGATATCTGTGAAATATGACAAAACAAGAAAGTCTAGAAATACTGGACTTTTTCAGAATTTGTTGCACTTGAGAAGGACTCTCAAGTATACACCCCACTTCATGCCATTAACGTTTGGAAAATGCTTTGGGAGGGAAAGGGAGAGGAGAAAGTTAACTTTAAATAAAGACATGTTTAATAGTACTATTTTTGTGGTGTTTGATTTTCTTTACATGCTATAAAGTAAAGTTTTCTAAGTTATTTTTAAGTGTAATGGGGATTGTAAAGAGGTGTTGCTGTTCTTTTTCTCCCTTTCTTTCTCTCTTCTCTCTTTCTTCTTGTTCAGTTTTAAGAAATGTAGGCACTGCAATGTTTCTAAAAAATGGTTAAAAGATCATGACAAAAGAAAAAATAATGTGCTTTTTCCGTATTCTTGCATAAAGGAATGTCTGGTTTTAGGATATTAGATTGAATTCGCATCAAATTTTAAGAGAAAGAAAGTAAATGAAAAATAATATTGAATATTATGAGGCTTTTTTAGCAAACAAATGCATGCTTACATTAATAATGAATTAATAATTCTGTATCTGGACCTCATGTCTCAATGGAAACAACCTAATAAAGAGAAATTGACTGTCTGGTTCTCATGTCTCCATGGAGACAATCTGATAATGAGAAAATAGAAGTTATGTTCTTACCATAACGTTCCATGTTAGTTGTCTTCTTCTCGCCTTCTTTCTTGCTGGATGGGTTCGGAGCCGACCTCGGCTCCAACTCGCCACTCTAAAAGCACGAGAGTTGGTTCCACCGGCTCGAGGCTCCCCTTATATCCCACAATGCTAGGCGTGTATTACCTCAGATCTCGTTTGTGAGCTAGGCCCAGCTAATAATAAAACCAGAAATACTGGAAAGGAAGAATCCACCTCTATAAAAAAAAAAAAAAAAAAAAAAAAAAGGAGAGGAAGGTGACCTGAAGCCTGATCCAGGAAAATATTCACAGCAGAGCATATACCTATAGCAATAGAGGTGGTAGAAAGAGAGGTCACAATCAAACTCCTCTAGGTCTGTCCAGGCCAGGGGGAAGGAGGGTGGGACGCAAGAAAGAAGGCGAGAAGAAGACAACTAACATGGAACGTTATGGTAAGAACATAACTTCTATATGTTAAGTTGTCTATCTCGCTTCATTCTTGCTGGATGGGACCACGTCCCTAGCACCTTGTCCCGGTGGCCTATCGAACAGACTCTTGAGAACAGTGGTACCAAAGTTAGCTCTATGTCTAGAAGCTAAATCCAACTTATAATGTGAAATGAAAGTGTGAGGAGTAGCCCAAGTAGCAGCTGCACAAATGGTGCCAATAGGCAGTCTGTCTTGGAAGGCTATAGAAGTAGCCAAAGCTCTGGTGGAGTGGGCCTTTGGTTTGTTAGGCAGCTTTTGGTGTCTAATTTCATAAACAAGGGAAATCAGAGATGTTAGCCATCTGGATAGTGATACCTTTGAAACAGAAAGTCCCTTTCTGCCTTCTGCATAAGAGACAAACAACTGGTCAGTTTTCCTGAAATGTTTGGTCCTATCCAAATAGTACCTTAACTGACGATGAACATCTAGCCAATGCAATTTTGTTCAGACCTGTTAGAATATTCTGGAAAAACACAGGGAGGTCAATGCTCTGATTTAGGTTAGAGGCAGAGGCTTCTTTAGGTAAAAAGGACGGGTTGGTTCGTAAGGATACCCTGTCTTTATGGAACAACAGATATGGTGGTCGACAGCTGAGTGCATGAAGTTCTGAAACCCTTCTAGCTGAAGTAACAGCTACCAGAAAGAGAGTCTTCCATGATAGCAATTTTAATGAACAGGAAGCTGCAGGTTCGAAAGGGGGAAGAATCAAAGAAGTGAGAACTAAATTAAGGTCCCAAGAAGGAGGAGGATTTCTTATAGGAGGTCTGAGTAGAAAAACTCCCTTCAAAAAGGCTTTGCAAAGCTTGTGAGACATGATGGCAGAATCTGAAATGCCCACATGAAAGTTAGATATAGCTCACAATTGGACTTTGAGAGTAGAGGGAGATGAACCTGCGTGAAAGAGTTCAGCTAGAAAATCAAGAACTATTTGGATGGGAGCAGTGAAAGGATCTAAGTCCCTTCCTTGAGCCCAATAGGCAAAATGTTTCCATTTACTAAGATAAATCTTTCGAGTGGAAGATTTATGGGAAGCTATTAAAATATCTCGAACAGTGTGAGATATTTGAGGAAGCCTGGCTAGGGTAGGAACTGGAGGAACCAAGCAGTGAGGTTCAATGATGTTAGGGAGCGATGAAACTGACCCGATTGATGGATCAGGAGATCTGGAACTAGGTCCAGATGCCAGGGTTGCTCCAACAGAAATTGATGTAGAAAGGGGAACCAAACCTGTCGAGGCCAGTAAGGAGCAATGAGGATCAATGAGGCCTTCTGAGCGATAGCTTTCTGTATCACTTGAGAGATTAGTGGGAAGGGAGGAAATGCATACAGAAGTCCCCGGGGCCAAACTTGGACTAGAGCGTCTCTGCTGGGTTGGTCTGGTAACGGGAATAGGGTGAAATAATCTCTGCACTTGCTGTTTTGGGGAGTAGCAAAAAGGTCGCAGCAAGGCTGACCCCACTTGAGAAAAATTTTCTCCACAATAGAATCTTTCAGAGACCACTCGTGAGGCATGAGGATAGCTCTGCTCAACTTGTCCGCGATTTGATTGGACTTCCTGGGGATGTGCGTTGCTATCAGAAACCGCTGAGAAGAAATCGCCCATTGCCACAGTCTGAGTGCTTCTCGACATAGGGGATAGGACCTGGTTCCGCCTTGTTTGTTGATATACCACACTACAGACATATTGTCTGTCAGGATTGCTATCGTTCCCAAGGGAAGAGAGTCTTGAAGGGCTTGCAACGCTAAAAGCACTGCTCTCATCTCTAGAACATTTATATGCAAGTGGCATTCATCTGGTTGCCATATGCCCTGGACAGTTCTGCCCTGATAATGCCCCCCCCACCCGATCAGGGAGGCGTCCGTTGTCAGAGTAGCAACCAGAGGGGAAGGAACAAAGGGTCTTCCCAGGGAGAGCTGAGGGGAAGACATCCACCAAAAAAGATGATTCTTGCATGCTTGCGTAATCATAATGGTGTGGGACATCGGAAGTTGCTGGTATGACCATTGTGTGATGAGCATCCATTGAAGGATTCTCATGTGGAATCTGGCTAATAGAAGTAGAGGGATAGCAGCCGCCATAATCCCCAGTACTTTCAGAACTAACCTGGCTTTGACTCTGTTGCTGTGGAAGAGAAGGGAGACCATTTTGTGTATGTCTGCTATTCTTTGATCTGTTAGTCTCGCAGACATGTTGACTGTGTCTAGATTTGCGCCTATGAAGGTAACAGCACGACAAGGCGACAAAACAGACTTTTCGCAATTTATTGATATGCCTAACTTTTGACAAATGCGAAAGGTGTAGTCTCTGGCCATTAGAAGAAGATGCTTGGTAGGAGCTGTGAGGAGCCAGTCATCAAAATATGGAAACACCTGGAATCCTTGACGTCTCAGGTGAGAAGCTACCACTGCCATGCATTTGTTAAACACCCGGGGGGCAGTGGTGAGACCAAAGGGCAGGGCTCTGAATTGAAAGTGACTGGTTCCCAGCCGGAAGCGGAGGAATCTCCTGGAGCGTCTGTTCATTTTTATATGATAGTACGCATCCTGGAGGTCTATAGAGCACATCCAGTTTTCCTTTCCCAATAGGGGTAGGATGGATTGTAGCGTGACCATCCGAAATTTTGTTTTCTTGACCGACTTGTTCAAGATACTGAGATCCAAAATGGGTCTCCAGTCCCCTGTTTTCTTTGGAACCAAAAAGAATTTGGAGTAGATTCCGGATCCTTTCTGGTCTGCTGGCACTGGCTGAATGAAATTTCCAACGCTGCTTGATCCCTTTGAGCGGGTGGAACATCTGGAAGGGATTTTTTTGATTGATTTGGAATACGAAAGAACGGAATGGAATAGCCTTCGGAAATGATGGACTGTACCCACTTGTCTTGAGTTAGGGATTGCCAGGCTTCTGGGTACAGTGACAATCTTCCCCCGACTGCCTCCGAAGGTGGACAGTCAGGCAACACCTCAGGGATGCTGGAAGGGCTTATCGGAAAAGGTTTCTCGATTGCCCTGGTTCTGCGGACCCCCCCTGCCTCTAGGGCGACGTCTACCATTATTGTTCCCCCCTCTGCCTCTGGAGGGGAACTGACTCTGTGCATCAGGAAAATTCCCTTGAGATTGTTTGCGGAACCACATTTTTCCACTTTTCGGGCCTTTGGCGTAAGGTCTAGAAGGAGTAGAAAAACGGACTCCCACGGCAGAAAGAGTTTTGCCATCCGTCTCGCACCTCATCAAGGTTTCTTTCACTTGAGGACCAAAGAGAGATGATCCATCAAACGGGGAATTAGTGAAAGACGTTTTAAAGGGGTCCGCAAAATTGCATAGTCGCATCCAGGCATGCCGGCGTAAGGCGACACCTGTCCCTGCGGCTCTGCTCGCTCCATCAGCCGCATATGAAAGGAGGCACATGGAGGAGTTAGCTATAGAATTTAGGGTAGCCAGCTGAGCGTTGATCTTGTCCTGAAAACCCGCAGCTGTAGGATCCTTCAACATCTCACTCGCTTCCTTGATCAAGTCTCTTTGAAGACGAGTGAAATGGCATAGGTAGTTCAGCGAACGCATTGCAAAGGTTGCTGACGAAAACATCTGCTTCCCGTACCTGTCCATAGACCTAGACTCCTTGTTAGGAGGATGGACAGGCACCGAAGGATCAGCTAGTTCCTTCTTAGTGGCAGCAGCTACCACCATAGCATCCACAGAAACTCCTTTGGTCAGAAATTGCTTATCTGTTGGTGCTGTTATAAACTTTGAAGGTCTCCTGGGGGTGGGGTCCACTGAGTCAGGAGCCGTCCAAGCCTTTTTTGCTACCACCTGCATGAGGGGGTCAAGGGGCACACCCAGGAGGTGGAAGGGCGAGAGCCAAACGCCTCAAGATACACAGATTCATCCTCCGAAGGGTTAAGGGCTGGCCAATTTCCCCTCTGTTTCAGGATCTCTAGAATGTCTGCAAAGGAGACATCTTCAGAAGGGGAACGGGACGAACCCTCGGAATCCTCTAAATCTGTGTCAGAGGTGACAGACTCAGGTGAGTCTATGTGTTTCCTCTTACACTTTCTCTTCCTAGGGGGCTCCCCTGCCAATTCAGGAGAGGCCTCGAAGAGGATGAGATCCCCACAGGGGATTCTTGAGGAGCTGGCTCTCTGCAGTCTGGGATGAGGGAGAGAGTAGACATAACCTGAGGCACCGAAGAGGGAGGGGCGGACGGAGCCGACTGTGGAGTTGAACCAGGTTCCAACACACTCCGCATGACCTTGAACGCACCCCTGTCAGGCAGAGCGAGAGGTCCCCGCTCCGAAAAGCTGAGAACCTCCCTCGGCACCGACAGTGATGGCTCCGAGGCCGATGTCGGAGCCAAACTCACCAGCGCAGAAGCACCGAGAGGGAGAGCGGGGTCAGACAAGGGTCCGATGCCACTCACCCCCTCGGAGCCGACGAGGGAAGTCCGGCGCCGAGATTCTTCAAAGGAAGAAATCGGAGCCGACGATGGAACCGAAGACAATTGTATTGGTTCCGACACTACCACAGTCTCGGTTCCGAGACGCCCCGGCTCCGAGCTCAAAGGAATCGGAGGAGGAATATTTTGAGGGATAGGTTCAAGCATCGACTGATGAGTCGGGCTCTGAAGCATTTGGGCCAGTGCCTCGGACTTTAGAAGTCGACTCACTACCCTCTGAAGGTCATGATCCGAAAGCCTCGATGATCTAGAGGAGTGAGATCTATGGCTCCATTCAGACAGCAAGGGAGACGCTGGAGCCGAATGAACGGAGCCAAGGGATGGTGACCTAGACCTCTTTCTAGATGTTGGCTCCGATGGTCTGATCGGAGCCGACCCAGGAATTTCCAATACCTCGGCTCCAGCTGGAGCCGAGGGAACCACAGAAGCTGTAGTTAGAGACTCATCGGCTCCAGCCGGAGCCGATGTAGCAGTAGGTTTCGAAGCCTTAGGCCTCGACTCAGAAGCTGGAGTCGAGGACCTAGAAGCCTTAGAGGGTTTACCCGAAGTAGCAGTAAGGGAACCCTCAGGCTTAAGCAAACCTCTTAAAATGAGTTTGTTTTTCCTTTCCTGCAGGACTCTAGGGCTGAAGCCATGGCATACAGCACAAGAGTCCTGCAGGTGTAAAGGTCCCAGGCAGTACACACAAGAAGTGTGACCGTCTGTCAGAGACATTTTCTGACAGCACGAGTCACACTTCTTGAAGCCTGAGACCTTTGAGTCCTTAGACATTGTCAAGGAAAGTGTAACCACACACACACTCAAACACACCGATTACACTTTACACAAGTTTAACTAAAAAAAAAAAAAAAAAAAAATTACACTTTACACAAGTTTTTTAGATCCCTAACAAAAAACACATACACTCCACTAAGGGGATGGAAGGGCCCGAAGGCCTGAGGGAAGAACTTATAAGTTCTTTGTGGAAAAAAGGGTGGATAAACAGAAGGAAAAGGGTCTAAATCCACTAAGTTAAGGGAAATAACTATAATAGATTAAATTAAAGGGGTTTAAATGACTATAGATTACTCTATAATAACTGACCTGAAGCCGGTAGAAAACAAACACCTCGATCGCTGTAGCGGCAAACGAGATCTGAGGTAATACACGCCTAGCATTGTGGGATATAAGGGGAGCCTAGAGCCGGTGGAACCAACTCTCGAGCTTTTAGAGTGGCCGAGTAGGAGCCGAGGTCGGCTCCGAACCCATCCAGCAAGAATGAAGGCGAGATAGACAACTTAACATCTGCCTATCTGCTTCTTATGTCTCCATGGAGATACTCTGATTAAGAGAAATTGGTTATATGGTGGAGAGTGACTGGCTGGGGAAAAATAAGAATAGAGAAACTGGCTAAGAGATAATGTTCTCTGAAAGCATTTAGGGGTTTTCCCAGCTGGGAGAGGTATAAAGATAAGACAAAACTAAACAGTACTTAGTAGAAGCACACTTTGCACCATATGTCTTAGCATGGATAACCTTTCTTTTAAGTAAACTCAAGTCTATGAGTGTGGCTGGCTGTTTGGGACATATTTTCCTATTAGGAGGGTAAAACTTTAAAATTAATTTGATGATGTACATAGTTTTGTGTGTTAGTATTAAGTTAATAGGTTTTGGGGGGTATTGGGGATTTTTTTGAGGGCTTTCAATAAAATAAAAAGTTTTGTAAGATGCAACACAGGCTCACATGGAAATGGCAAGAAACAACAGTTCAACCTGCCAAACTGTATGCATAACACAAAACTGTTAGAAACAATTATCTACACACATACTTGAGCACATTGAAAAATGTTCACTATTCTTCCCTCTCAGCCTAGGTCAAAGGCTGGCTTTTGTAAATTTGGATTTGTAGATCAGAATCAAATCTTCTTGAGACTAAGTCATGTTGTAGTAAATGGTTTATTTATGAATAGGATATACCAGCATACAATTCCCTTTTTTCCAACTTAGTTGGCAAAATATGGAACAACCTTCCATCAAATATCTCCTCTTTGGCCACTCTTCCACTCTTTAAAAAACAACTGCAAATACATCTTAATAAATTCTGACTTTGCTCATAGGTTCATAGGTTCATAGGTTCATACTAGGCTATCTGCCCGAGGGCATTTATAAGCCTAGCCCATCGTTTTGTGGCTTACGCCACCCCTTTAGTATGGGGAACTATACCCATTATTTTGCTGTGCCTCTGTCGAGCAGTGACACTGAGGTAATTCCTGGGGTATATCTGCGATCTCCCATCCATTGGTCAAGATTTCTCTTGAACAAGGCCAGCGAGGTGCTCTGCCTCACATGTACCGGGATTTTGTTCCACAGCATAGGGAGTCTTTGGGTGATGAATCTATCCCTCCAGCACGTCCTATTAATAGCCGTGTCGAGGTTTAAGTCTCCGCCCTTGTGGCTCTGATGGATCTAGATTTTTGAGGTGAAGCAGATTCATCAAAGCTGGGATTGACATGGCCTTGTATGTTAGGCAAAGGTCACCTCTGAGCAAGCGGTGGCGACTGAATAGAGCTGGAGTTCTTTCAGTCGGGCAGCATAGGACAGATTTTGAGACCCTTTATCCTTTTGGTGAGGAACATTTGTGTCCTCTCCAGCTGCTGCAAGTGTCGGGTCAGATACATTCCGAATGGGGCATTGTACTCAATCATTGGTCTGATGAGTGATGAGTAAAGGGAGACTATGACCTCCCTTGATCTAGATGAGAATCCCTTCATGATAAGGTGGGCAATGTAGAAGGACTTCCTAACTACTTTAGCTACATGGGTGTCGAATGACAGACTACTATCAACCTGGGTCCCCAGGTCCCTGATAACTTCTTCTGTGCTCAGTGGATTGCCACCTATTTGGTAGCTAGGGGTAACCTTGTTTTTCCGAAGGGTATGACTATGCATTTTGGCATTTAACTTTAGGCCATGGCTCTGGCACCAGTTATCCATTTCTGTGAGACCCTTCTGAAGGATATCTGTGTCAGATGTGTTTTCTACTATGGCAGTTTGCAGTCATCTGCAAACTTTGTCAGCCATAACCCTCCTGTGTTTGCTTGTACTTGGAAAAGTAGATGCCAAACAAGAGTGGGCCCAGGACTGAGCCCTGTGGGACACCACTTGTGACAGGCTTTGAGTCTGACATGGCGCCAGCAACTCTGACCCTGTGGGTTCTGTCACTCAGCCAGTTTGCAACCCATCTTGTGATGTATGGGTTAACATTTAAGCTGATGAGTTTTTCAATGATACCCGTGGGGTATTGTATGCCTTAGCCAGATCGAGGTAGGCTGTATGAACTGCCTTTCCCTCATCAATGGCTTTGGTGACTGAAAAGTCAACCAAGTTAAAAGGCATGATCTGCCTTTGACAAAGCCAAACTGGGTTGGATCCAAAGTCTGCAAATTCCCTATGTCTTTATTTATGAGGTCCATTATGATCCTCTCCATGGCAGATAAGGCTTGTCAAGCTAATGGGCGGTAATTTCCAGGGTCTGTGGAGGCACCGCCTTGTGAAGTGGGGCCACAGTTGCAGTGCGCCACCCTGGGTATGTATCCAGAGGTAAGACTTTGATTAAACAGCTGTCGCTGTGGGTTTAATTCCTCATTGAGTTCGTGGAGCACACAGGACACCATCGGGTCCCATGGATGCTGTGTTTTTGCTTTGGAGAGCAGTTCTCACTTGGCGTTGGAGATGTTTGGGGGCTGCACTCATTTGGTATAGATATCTTTCCTTTTGGGGGAGGGGAGAAGTTTGCACTGAACCTGTCAGCCAGTATGTTGGCAATGTCTGTAGGATCAGTAATCTTCACATCATTTTGAACTAGTTCTGAGCATATCTGGGAGTTTCCTCCTAGGTTTCTAACATAGCTAAAGAAGGCCTTATGATTGTCTTTTGAGTCTTTAGCTATTTTTCTCTCGAAATTTGCTTTGGATGATTTTATGAGAGCTCTTAGTTTTTACTTATAGTGATCAAGGGTGTCTTACCTTTTAAGGATTTTGCTCTATCTTGTAGTAGCTTCCTCCTTTTGTTGTAGAGTTTGTTTATGGCTGGGGTCCACCAGACTGGACACTTGCCTTTGGTACAAAGAGTCTTTGTTTTGCTTGGGATTGCCTTATCCATGCAGTCCTGCAGGTGCTGGTAGAAGGCGTTTGTAAGTGATTCAGCGGCTTGAGTATTGTTTTCCGCTCGGGGCCTGAAAGGAGACCACACTAGTCTTTAGAAGTGTGAAGTCGGATTTTGAGAAGTTCTTTACTGTGGTCTTTTTTATTTCAGGTGGGGGGGGATGAGGACCTCCAGCGAGATTAGTTTGTGATCTGATCTCACCAGTGAGGGGTATACTTCGGTGTTGAACATTGTGCTCCCATGTTCGTGATGATGAGATCAAGTATGTTATCTCCTCTTGTGGGGATGGTGACTAGTTGTTCCATGGCATTTGAGTTTATGAATTCCAGGAACTTTTGGGCTAGGGTGTTTGGGCTTGAGTAGTGTTCCCAGTCTATATTAGGGTAATTGAAGTCACCTAGTATGATGGTGTTTGGTGATACATTTATCCCTCTAGTGTTTTCAGGAAGGCCATGTGAGTTTCCTGAGTTTGTGAGGGTGGCCTGTAACATGCTACAATTTGCAGAGCAGTCTTGCCTATGGTTAATTGCACCTGGATGGTCTCCGATGCATTTGCCACCAGTCTTGAGGTGTGGGTGTCCTTGATGAATATGGATACCCTCCTTTCTTGGTATTGTCCGGATTTTGGGGCCATGATATGAGGTAAAGGGGTGCTCTCAGGAGCCTTGAACCAGGTTTCTGTCACAGCACAGACATCGATGTTCTCCATACTGAGAAGGGCCTCGAGTGCATGCATTTTGAGATTTAGACTTCTGGCATTGAGCAGCATTACCCTTAGTTTTTTCCTTTTGTGTTCTAGGGTGGTAGGTTTAGAATTTGAGCCTTGCCTAAAAAGGCACTATGGGGTGGCAAGAGCCTTTGCCAATATCCTGAATCCAGGGTGACAGGTGCAAGCGTGGCTCCAGCATGTCATCCCAGGCAGACAGATACTGGATACCCTTTGAATGACACCAGTGTTTAAGCCAATTGTTAAAGCTGATCATCTTATCTCTGTATTGTGGCATCATTCTTGGTGAAGGTAGGATACTGCTCAAGGTCAGGGTCATACCTGCCTGGGCTACATAATCAGAGCTCCTCAATGTCTCTTTTCATGTAGTCCAAGGAGGTGCGTCTCAGGTCGTTTACACCCAGCGTGGACAATGACTGAGTCATATTTGTACCTGCTGTTGAGAGACCTGAGTGCTTGTGTTATGTGGCGGATTCTAGCGCCGACAGGCAGCTTACTGTGACCTTCTCCTTACTCAGTCTGGTGGCGGGACATCAGTGTGTCTGACTATGGAGTCACCAATGACTAGTGTGTCTGGCATTGTGTTTGGCCTTAAGGGCTGTGACTGTTTGACACTCTGACTGTGAGGTCTATGTGGTGTTGTGTTCTGAGGTGGTGGTTGTTTGGGTGTCTGCTTTGGTGGCCTCTGCTGTTTTGGTAGATTTTTGATCAGAGCCTCCGAGTATGTCTTTGTGTGTTTATGTGTATGATTTGAGGTTGTAATGGTACTATGTGAGACTGGGTCTATAGTGTGTGTGGTAACCTTCTCCTCCTGACTGGTCTTGCCAGTCCTATGTTGAGAGAGCTCAGCCTCAGTTTGGCATAGTTGCATCTCTCGCATGTATTTGTGTTTTGTGGGAGGAGGAGAGGGTTGTCTGTGTACATGAGGCAATTGAAACATTGCCTCAATATTCCCAGGTTCACCAGCTGAGCAGGAGAGGACACTAGCAACTGATCCCTCGACATGCTAGAAGGGTAGATGAAAAACTTTAAAAAGATTCCGGTGACCGAGAAATGGGGGTTGCCTTTTGGGGTACTATCTATGACAAGAGTGCGTAT
The DNA here is from genome assembly GCF_019279795.1 of Protopterus annectens. Lineage (NCBI taxonomy): Eukaryota > Metazoa > Chordata > Ceratodontiformes > Protopteridae > Protopterus > Protopterus annectens. The sequence continues at coordinate 946,088,041 of NC_056725.1, read as the reverse complement.
CAAGGTAATAAGTACTGTAGGAGCAAGTGCTAGGTTTAATAGATAGAGAATAGTCTACTTGGAGTCAAGTAGAGATGATCTTTTTAGTTATAGGATATGCTGATTTGTTCAGTAGTATAGTTCGAGGAAGGTAGTTTTAAGGGAAAATTTGAAGAGTGGACTTTAGGTAGCCCGAATAGTTTAAACCTGCTTAACCGGCACTGCCCTAGTGTGCAACAGTGGCAGCTCCTAATGCGCGTTTTATACCAGGGGCTGGGACCAATAAACTACTAGTTACTGGCTGAAACCTCACAAAACTGGACAAAAGGCAGCTCTTGTATCAACCCTGACTAACCTGCCTTCCTCATTTCCTCTACCACAATTCTTCCTTCTCTGCTAAGATGTCCTGACTGACTTCCTCTGGCATAATATCTTTCTAGATATTACTGATCTCATATATGTTGTATTAAAAAAATATATATATTATATTTTCTACCATTTTTTCAAAACAATGTATTGATACACTGTATGTTTAGATACTATCAAATTTAGTATTGAAAGTCGTTAACCATTTACTTGAATATTTTCTTGTTATGGATATTTTTTCTCTTAGATTTGTATTACCTATACTAAAATCTTCTTATCCTTTATGCTTACTGCTTTTATTTTATGTGTATTTGTATTCGCTAATCTTGTTTTAACCAATGGAGCTTTTCTCCCTGGGCCTCCACTGAAAATGGACATATATCCAGCTGGACTAGCCTGGTCAACAAATGTAAAATAAAATAAAAATAAAATAAATAAATAATAAATATTAAATATTTCTAGGGGTACTAGATATACAGCTTCATGTTACATAGATGCACTCTGCATTCATAGAAGATTTATCTTTATTTTAGTTTTGTCATTTATGCTCTATATTATAGTTATATATTTATTTGTTTTTTAGTAAGGCTTTAGAAATCAGCTTCACAAAAGCTTTTATGCCTATTTAAGTGATGAGGTAATTAGTTACTTGTTTGATTGATCTTACTCACCTAATTGATTTTAAATTTTGATTGGATGAATGTATTTTTATAAATGGGGAGGTTTGTTATATGCTTTTATATGGTCTGATGAAGTGACATGTTTGTCATGAAAGCGCTTACCTACTACAAATAAAGCCTTTTTGGGATCTATTTTGGACTAAATTCATTTCATTTGGACGACTGGATTTACATATTGTGACTTTTTATCCATTGGTTGCTCTATCCAGTATTATTGTGGATCTATATGACTTTCTGTTTTACTGGTGGAACATTCATCCTAGCTACTTCCTTTTTTGTGCTTTTTGGACTCTATCTGTTTTGGTTGCAGTTGGGAACAATAGCTGTGGAAAGTGTGGTCAATAATATGGTTAAAAACGTGGTCGCACAGGACACAGAATTAGATTATACTCCAAACTCTACACCTGGAACAACTGAACAAACAATGAATAGGCTCCAGGGCCTGATGAGCAAGAAAGGTAATCCGCTGCTATGAAATGAAATGAATATAGACAATATTGACAATGAGAATGACAATGACATTGACTATGCTGTCTTTTTAAGAGAAACACATAGACTGGAAGATTTTTATATAAATTGAAGAAAGTACATGCCCAACGATATTATTTAGAGGCTTTTCTGAAATCTAAAGTTATTCCGAGAGGGCTAAGGGTCTTGAAAATGCCCAATCATGGAGAACGTTTACCTGAATTGCTTGGTAAATGGCAACATCTCAATTTAGAATTGAGCTTTAATTATATGCTGCTCCTACTAGAATCCTCTGTTAAGGAAGAAGAAGAAATAAGAGCCAACATTTTACATGTGCAGCAAATATTGTTTAGTTCTTATCCACAGAGAATGGTGGATGAGAAATGCTCTGCTATTACAGATTCTGTATTAGTTTTTGAGCGGAGACTGCTAAGACAAAAATTTAATAATCTAGAAAGGGACCAAATGGATTTTAAGGAGGGCCATGTCTTTGTATGGCCCAGAGGCACTCCAGCAGGATGGATAAATGAACATACCACCTTAAAAAAATGGAGGAGCAACACATGCTAATGAGCGTAATGATATCAGCAGGGTTGAACATAATGATATCATTAACGAAGGAGCGAGGGAAGGTAGAGATTTAAGTGCATGTATGAAATCAAACGTTCAACCCCATGTAACTGTACCTATAGTGACGAACCACAGAACTGATGTGAATGAAATGGTAGATGAGAGGCGAAGGCTGAAATCACTGGAGAGGAAACAGCAACAGTTGGAAGATAGAGCAAATGCTTTGGAACCATTGGGGGCTATGCAACAGGTTTTTCATACTCTACCAATAAAACTACCAGATGTGGAGGTAGAGAAACCGATTCAGAGAGGGAAGTCATACAGCTGAAATCAGAACAAGTGCAAGCTACTGACAGACTCCCCAGTGCTGAATGCACCCAAGAAAGCATTGAAGAAAGCAGTATAAATTGGAACATCTCCTCTCGACTACTGGCTTATGAGGAAAGAAAAATACTGGAAAGGGGACTTTCATTTACTCCGGCACAGAGGACTGAGGTAACTGATAGCATAATTGACATGCATATGTTTGCCAGAAATGTTTTACTTAAAATAATGTTTGAGAACCACAATGAAGGGAATAGCAATAATGTTATTTTTAAGAAACCGAGCACTTTTCTTCCACCTAATCACCTAGTCTTAGATGTTTTTATCAGTATATGTGAGAATGACCGTTTTGAAGCTCTAGGCAGTGATAACAGGAAAGCAAGTAGTAACTATTTTAATTTAAATAAGAGTGAACAAAATGCACTAAAACAGCTGCAATCTGATAGCTCAGTTGTAATTAAATAAGCTGATAAAGGTGGATCTGTGGTGCTAATGGATAAATTATATTATGATACGTTAATGTTTCAAATGTTAAATGACACTACAACATATAAGAGTGTAAGTAATATAGACATGGATAGGATGCTTAGAAAATTGAATGGAGTCTTGTATGAATGTTTATTGGATAATACTATATCTAATGAGTTATATAATTATTTTAAGGTGGATAATCCCTTGGTACTTAGCATACATGGACTTCCTAAAATCCATAAGGATGCTCAAAATCCACCTCTGAGACCAATTGTATCTGGTTGCAATTGGTCCACAGAACCCATCTCCATTTATATTGAGAAACATTTGAGACCAATAGTTGATAAAACCACTAATATTTTAAGGGATACTAAACAATTTTTACAAGACCTCTTTGATTTCAAAAATGGATATGAAGGAAGTTTAGATATGCCTTTGTTAGCCACACTAGATGTATGCTCACTGTTTACATGTATTCCTAATGATGTTGGTCTGATATTTCTAACTTAATACCTGCTGGATGATGGAACCTATAATGGAGCTAAAATAGATTTGATATGTCTGTTGATGGAGTTAGTCTTATCTAATAATATTATGTACTTTGATGGGAAACTATTTGTACAGAGAGATGGCGTAGCTATGGGCATAGCCAGTGCCAATAGCTATGCTAACCTTGTTATGGCTGAATGGGAGAACACATATATGCTACATGGAAACAAATGGCAGCAGATTTTATTCTATAAAAGGTTCGTAGATGACCTCTTTCTGGTTTGGAATGGGACTGTTGACACCCTAGAGGAGTTCCACACTGAAATGGAAAATAGCACCAATTTTCTGAAATTTGAAATGAGCTACTCTACTGAGAAAATTGATTTTCTAGATGTCGCTGTTCTTATAAATGATGTAGATGGTATAACAACTAGATTGTTCAGGAAGACATGCCATAGGAATACCCTACTTCATAGAAGCAGCATGCATCCAGGACACATAATCAAGAATATAGTAAAGGGACAAACCCTTAGAACCTCCAGGTTAACAGATAAGGATGAAATATTTGAGGAAGAACTGATAGATATTGGTTCCAGATTTAGTAAGAGAGGATATACAGACAGTTTGACAGATGATATTTTGAGCAAAGCCACCTCCTGGAGGGATAATATAGGAAAACCTTACTTTTCTTCGAGAGGTGAAAGGATAGAACAACAGAAACCCAAGAAAGCAAATATTAGATACTCCACATACTATACCAGTGACATAAATATAGTAACGAATGTGATCAAGAAAAATTGGTGTATCTTAACTCAGAATCCTGAGATTAATTAATAGGAGAAAGTCCTAACTTTCTGTTTAGAAACAGAAAGTCATTAAAAAGAATGCTATGCTACCCCAAAGAGGTTCAGCGACATATAATAGAAGGGGCCAAAGGTACAACATCCTGTGGCAATTGTAATCAATGTACATATATAAAAAAGAGCAATGAATTTATCCATCCAGACATTCAGCGTATCTATAGATTTGATGTAACAGCAGACTGCAACACTGAAAATGTTGTTTATTAGCAAGGCTAAGAAATCCTAACTGAACACGAGAGAATACCCAACTTGTAAACTCTACGTGAACTACCTAGTCTCTCCTTGCTCAACAACCTACAGTTATTTTTAGGTATTTTACTAATTTGTGAGTGCTTTAAAGTTGTATGAATTGTAAGGGCCAGCACACCCGTGGACCTATCCCATAAGCCATATATTAAGATATTAATATACTACTTTTTTCCCTCCCTTTAGCTCCTTTACTAGTGAATCTCATGTAGTTTCCTATATATACCACTAGAGGGCAGCAGAACACAAGGCATGTAAAGCTGTTTCTTACTGCCAGCCAAACTCCTCTAGCCCTGCGTACTAGTTTCTCTTAGTTACCCTTTTAGTACTCTTACTACAGGTATCTACCCCCCACCCCTTGAAGGATTGTAGAAAGGAATTTAACCTTGTTAGCCTTAAATTTAAATAAAACAGACAACCTATCCTATTTTCACTTACTACCCCAATTATAGAACTACTTAATTGACTCTCTGAATAACCTTACTTTCCTGCTATAGAACTCTCTAATTTTACATCTTTCCCTTCACATCTATACTAAAAGCTCACCCCTTATGTCTTATGTTAAATAAATAAAGTGCCTCTTATCTACTCAAAGCTTGTAGAACACAGTCTCACTATATAACTGATTGCCCCCCAGCCTCTCTCATCTGTGACCTGCTCCGTTCGCCCTGCGGGCTCACTCCGCTCCCCTACCCTACCCCAAATCTCACCCACCCCCAGTGGTCCTACACTTATACTTCTTAAACCACACCCTCTCTCCCAAGCAACCAATCCCTTCCTCCCTTCCTTCTCACAAATTTAACCACATCCCTACATCTTTTTACTACCTGTGACTATAACCCAATACTTAGAGTATTTTACCTTATCCCCTTCCTTTTCAACTAACAAGTTTTAACTCCTTTCGCTAAACACTCTTCTTATCCAATACCACCTTTTTTAATTGTAGACTTAACTCCTAGAACTTCTTATACATATCACTACAAGATGCCTTTAGTAGTAAAAACTAAAATGACCAAACCAATACTCTTAGCTTTAATTTCAATTGCTCTCACCTCCACCTACCTCATCACCTCCTTTGAAAAATTGTATTATTACCATTTTAATTACTCTCCAAAACAAACAGATATACATACTCCCATACTCCCTAATATTCAAACTAATATCACTTTTGTTCCCATCTATCTACTACCTAAATACCATAGATTCTCCCACATTAAATACAATAAACATACTGTAAAGAAAGTAAAATGTCTAACCAACTTTATAAATACTTCCACAATCAAACTAAGTAATCCCTCCTTAAAAGACAGTGACATCCACCCTAACCCTGGCCCTACAAATCCTGCTACCCTAATAACCCACCCTAAACTTCCTAACTCTTTCCTAATAGGACACCTAAATATCCGCAGTATTAAAAACAAAGTAGCCCATCTCCATGCCCTTCTAGATATTCATTGCTTTGATATCATCTGCCTGACAGAAACATGGTTAAAACCAGACACCAAAGACAATGAAATCATTCCCCAAGGTTATAATATATGAAGACAAGACCGAATAAAAAGCAAGGGTGGGGGAGTAGCAGATCTGTTCAAAGATGGACTTCAAATCTCCACTTTACCATACAACCCACCTCAGCATAGTAAGGCAGAAGTCCTTATCACCAAATTACAAATCAACCAAAATAAATCTTTATATATCGTCTGTATCTACCTACCCCCCGGTAATAATATCAATGCTATAGAGGATATTCTAAGCTGGGTGTCCTCAACCTACCCCCAAGAAACAATAATACTTGGTGATTTTAATACTGACTGGAAAGTTGTTAATGCTGACAATCCTACCTCCCACATCAACCTTCACGGCTTTAGTCAAACTATTACCTCCACAACTAGAATCAATAAACCAAATAAGAAAGAGAGCACCTTAGACTGGATACTTATAAATAAACAGAAACAAGCATACAAGGTAGGAACTCTGCCAGATGTTGTAAGCGATCATTCTTTGACTTACATCCTAAGGCAAAAAAATGATATCTCTAACCCCCCACATATAGGATTGCACGTACCAACAAACACTTTAACCCAGTATGATTCCAAAATGAACTTAGAGCCTGTGACTGGAACCCTTTAAAAACCCTACCACTTGAAGAAGCTGTTAAATACCTAAACTCTAAATTCTTATTGATCCTCGATAAGCACGCACCCAAACGGACCATTAGAATGAAGTCCAAGCCTGCTCTCTGGCTTTCTAAAGAAATCAGACAAAAAATTTTATGTAGGAACAAGTCCTGGGCTAAATGGAGAGCTAACAAAAATATCTCAGCTGAACAAACTTTTAAGCATTTAAGAAATATTACAAAAAAAAGGCAATACTTACAGACAAAAAGAACTACTACTGTAAATTACAGCAAAATCACCAAAACAATCCCCAAAAGATCTGGTCTAGTATAAATAATCTCCTGTACCCAGGCCACTCTCACACACCTTCCCCATCTCAGGCCGAACAAAATACCCCCCCCCCCCAAACTGCCAATGCCTTCAATACCTTCTTCACAGAGACCATACAATCACTAGCCAGTCAACTAGTCCCTGACAACTCAAGCCTCCCCACCACTATACATGGCACTCTACCAAAATTCCATCTGCAACCCATCTCTACCACTCTCATCTACAAGTTCATCCAAAAACTTAAACCTTGTATTCCTTATGCTGACCAACTTCCATCTGAATACCTGCAAAAAGCAGCCAAAGAAATTTCTTATCTTATATCCATCCTCATAAATAGAACCATTAAAGAAGGAATTGTTCCAGACATCTGGAAAATCTCCCATATTATCCCCCTACACAAAGGGGGTACCTCCAATGATTATTTCAACTACCGGCCAATAGCTCTATTATCACCCTTAGCAAAAATTATGGAAAAATGCATTCACCAACAACTATTAAACCATTTATCTCAACATAACATCATAGCAAACTGTCAGCATGGCTTTAGGCCATCCCATAGCACCACAACTGCCCTACTATCCTTTACAGAAGCCATCAATAGAAATCGTAATAAAAAACAACCTCTCTTCAGCACTCTTTATTGACCTCTCAAAAGCATTTGACATGGTAAACCATGCCCTTCTTATCAACATTCTTGAATCCCTTTCCCTTGACTGTCTGGCAGTTAAATGGTTCAAGTCCTACCTTACAAATAGGCAAAAGGCATTTCTCTGGGAAAATAATATATCATCCCTTCTGCCAGTCACACTCAGAGTCCCTCAGGGCTCTATTCTAGGTCCACTTCTCTTCTCACTGTTTATCAATGACCTCCATGTAGCCATTCCACAAGCCACCTGCATTCAATAAGCAGATGATTTGACACTAGTATGCTCAGCAAACTCCCCACCTGATCTACTTTCACTTCCTCAGAATGTTTTCAACATAGTTGAAACATGGTTCACAAAACGTTGCCTCCTGCTCAATGCTAAAAAAACTAAACTCCTTCTCTTCACACCCACCAGTAAATCCTCACCCATAGATTTCTCCGTCATCTCCAATAATGGCACAATTATATTCCCTGATTCTACCACTAAATTTCTAGGTATTACTATTGACAATAACCTTACATTTGACAGCCACATAAATAACACCATAAAAACTGTCAACAGAAAAATAGGCTGCTTATATAGAATTAAGCCTTTCCTAACACCAATAGCCAGAACTAAGATTGCACACTTCCATTTAATTTCAACTCTTCTGTATGCCTCACCAATATACACTAATCTAAAGAAAAATAATCTCATCAAACTAGCTAATTCCTATAATAACATAGCCAGATTTGCCACCGGCAATCCTTTTAGAACTCACCACTGTCTGAATCTAATGCAGCTAGGCTGGCTTGAATTTCAAAACCAATTAAAACTCTCCCAACTCACCATTGCCCACAAGATATTATATAAACCTAACAGCACTCCTATACTCTCCAATCTCATAATCCCCTATAAAAATCTAAATTATCTTTGCTCTTCCAGCAAACTTCTTGCTAGCATAAGCAAGTCTTACAATATGGCTGGAGATTCTCTGTTTTCCAACTCTGTGGGAAAAAAATGGATCCTACTGCCTAATGAACTAACTTTAATTTCTTCGCTGCCTTTCTTTAAACAAAACCTCAAAAGACACCTCAAAACATACTGGTTATGCCCCTGCAGCAACCCTGACTAATCTTCTCCTTCACTACAGGTATTTCTCCTCTTGAACCTCTACTTATTTCACTTTCATTGAAGTAGGACTGTTACTGCTTAATAGAATTCAACATACTGGCGTAATCTATCCTGCTTGATGCTCTGCAAGTCTCTATCCTGTTTGATATTCTGATAGTCTACATGTATCTTACTGCATATTGAATTATCCTGTACATTTTGTCACCTGACTACTGTAAATACCTACTTTACTTTATTAATACTACTGTATTTTTTTTAGTAATCTTATTACTTCCTGTCTTTTAATAATCTTCTATTGAAATCAGTTCATTTACTATGTATTAATACTGATTTTTAATTTGTAATTTTTAATTGTTATATTTCAATTTTTTTGTTGCCAATGGAGCTTTTCTCCCCGGGCCTCTACTGAAAATGGAAATATATCCAGTTAGACTAGCCCAGTTAACAAATGTAAAATAAATAAAAATAAAAATAAATAAATTTGGCAGTCTGCAGCCTATGTTCTGCATTCTATGTAGGCAAAACCAATAGGAAACTAAGATATAGGATCAGAGAATACCTTCTTCATATCAGGAATGGTACTACTACAACTGCATTAACTAAACATGCAACTTTACAAGGAATTGAACATTGCTTTACTTTTATGGTTGTAGAGAGAGTTGATTCCAACAATAGAGGTGGTGATATACAGAACCACACTGAAACTTCTGAAACCAGATGGATTATAAGACAAAGGGCGAATAAAGGGAAGGGCCTTAATGGCAGAGTACCTTTAAGACCAATGCTAAAGAATAGGAAACTATTTAAATGAGATAGCCCTATTAAATATTTCTAGGGGTACTAGATATACAGCTTCATGTTACATAGATGCACTCTGCATTCACAGAAGATTTATCTTTATTTTAGTTTTGTCATTTATGCTCTATATTATAGTTATATGTTTATTTGTTTTTTAGTAAGGCTTTAGAAATCAGCTTCACAAAAGATTTTATGCCTATTTAAGTGATGAAGTAATTAGTTACTTGTTTGATTGATCTTACTCACCTAATTGATTTTAAATTTTGATTGGATGAATGTATTTTTATAAATGGGGATGTTTGTTATATACTTTTATATGGTCTGATGAAGTGACATGTTTGTCATGAAAGCGCTTATCTACTACAAATAAAGCCTTTTTGGGATCTATTTTGGACTGAATTTGTTTCATTTGGACTATTGGATTTACATACTGTGACTTTTTATCCATTGGTTGCTCTATCCAGTATTATTGTGGATCTATATGACTTTTTGTTTTACTGGTGGAACATTCATCATAGCTGCTTCCTTTTTTTTTTATTTTTAATAGTACTATTTTTGTGGTGTGTGGTTTTCTTTACATGCTATAAAGTAAAGTTTTCTAAATTATTTTTAAGTGTAATGGGGATTGTAAAGAGGTGCTGCTGTTCTTTTTTCCCCTTTCTTTCTCCATTCTCTCTTTCTTCTTTTTCAGTTTTAAGAAATGTAGGCACTGCACTGTTTCTAAAAAATGGTTAAAAGATCATGACAAAAGAAAAATTAATGTGCTTTTTCCTCATTCTTACATGAAGGAATGTCTGGTTTTAGGATATTAGATTGATTTAGCATCAAATTTTAAGAGATAGAAAGTAAATGAAAAATAATATTGAATATTATGAGGCTTTTGTAAGCAAATTAATGCATGCTTACATTAATAATTAATTAATAATTCTGTATCTGGACCTCATGTCTCAATGGAAACAACTTAATAAAGAAAAATTGACTGTCCGGTTCTCATGTCTCCATGGAGACAATCTGATAATGAGAAACTGTCTATCTGGTTCTTATGTCTCCATGGAGATACTTTGATTAAGAGAAATTGGTTACAGTATGGTGGAGAGTGACTGACTGGGGAAAAAAGAACAGAGAAATTGGCTAAGCGATAATGTTTTCTGAAAGCATTTAGGGGTTTTCCCAACTGGAAGAGGTATAAAGATAAGACAAAACCAAACAGCACTTAGTAGAAGCACACTTTGCACCATATGTCTTAGCATGGATAACCTTTCTTTTAGGTAAACTCAAGTCAGTGAGTGTGGCTGTCAGTTTGGGACATCTGTTCCTATTAGGAGGGTAAAACTTCAAAATTAATTTGAAGATGTACATAGTTTTGTGTGTTAGTATTAAGTTAATAGGTTTTGGGGGTATTGTGGATTTTTTGAGGGCTTTCAATAAAATAAAAAGTTTTGTAAGATGCAACACAGGCTCACATGGAAATGACAAGAAACAACAGTTCAACCTGCCAAACTGTATGCATAACACAAAAGCTGGAATTTTACATTTAACAAAAAAAAGTTATACATAAAAGGTGGGCATAATAACTTTTTAATACAATGATGTTTTCTGTAATGTTATTAAATGTCAATGGTCTCACACATAAATCCAAAAAAGAAAAAATAGTGAACTATATTACAAATGTAGACTGCAAATAGTAATGTTACAGGAGACGCACTTAAAAAGAACTGAACATGTGATTTTGATAAAGAAAGGTGTTCAAGATGGTTATTCAGCAGAATATCTAGGACAAAAGAAAAAAGAGTAATTATATTACTTGCAAGAGGAGCTCCAATAGTGATATTGCATGACAAAAAAAATAATAATGGTAGATTTGTAGTGCTAAGGGGATACTAGCAAGGGAGGAGGATCACACTGGCATGTATTTATATTCCACCTAAAACTGTTATAATAGAGCTTAAGAAAATTCTGGGAGAAATAATCAGTTTTCAGCAAGGAATATTACTTATAGGTGGGAACTGAAATTTGATTTGCAGCAGTGAAGATGTCTGTGGGGGGCCCAGAAGGGAAAGTACAACAAAGGAAGAGAGATTTTTGAAAAAATAATTATGAAAATATTTGGCATGGAGACATGGAAAATGTAAATTCAGTATTAGGAGTTTGGAGTGAATTTACAAATTATTCCCTAAGATATAAAAACTGGGCTAGGCTAGACAGAATTTACATTTCACAGGAACATGTTCATTTAACTGAAGGTTTTGATACTCACCCAATAAATATTTCAGATCATGCACAATATTAACTAAAATAAAAACACAGAGTAATGAAATAAAAGAGACACCCGTGCCTTCTCACCTATTTGTTGAAAAGTGAGGAATTCAAGGAATGGGTAGTGAAGATTATTCAGGAGCTATTCAAGAGGATAGAAATTACTTCTGAAAATATAGCTAAGAAGTGAGATAAAATTTAGTTGGAGTTTAAAAATATGGTAGACATAAAAGAAAGGGAGCTATGGTTAAGAAGTAACATTAATTATTTAGAGGGACTCGCAAATGTTAAAGTACTGTGGAATAGGTGGGATCTCACAGAACAAGAAAGTACAGTTTTGTACCTACCATAAATGTAGATGTTCGAAGATCCACATTGCTGCAGTCCTAACAATCAGCCGAATATCAGAGTATAAGGCTTTGACTGACATCAGAACGTCAGGGTACATGACCGACGTCATATCCTCAGTCTTTTCTTGCCCCAGATGTCAGAAGACCCTAAAAAGAAAGGTCAAAACCCATAGACAACAACTAAACCACCAACCAGCCTAACACCAAAAGTATGTACAATACATACAATATATACAATATGCAATATACCTCAGATGGATAACCCAACCCCCACAACCACATCAAACTACAGAGGGGAAGGAGGGAGGGACTGCAGCAATGTGGATCTTCGAACATCTACATTTATGGTAGGTACAAAACTGTACTATGTTCTTCATCTCACATTGCTGCAGTCCTAACACTTGGGTAGAATCCCAAAGCAGAGGAAAGGGAGGATGGCTAAACTATAATGAAGCAGGAGCTGCCAAAATGTCCTGCAACACAGCAGTGGCAAACTCAGCCCTGGATTTAGAGTACAGTGGAAGGTGGTAATGCCTAGAGAAGGTATGCACTGAACTCCAAGTGGCTGCCTCCAAAATATCCTTAGTAGCCACCCCTCTCAAAAAAGCTGTTGAAGTGGCAGTAGCCCTAGTGGAATGAGGCCTAATCCCAGCTGGAATCTCTTTGCCATGATGGGAATAACAGAAAGCAATGCAAAATCCAATCCACTTAGAAATAGTTTGTTTGAAGCAAAAGAAACTAATAACTGCTGAGATTGTCTGAACCCTTTAGTTCTGTCCAAATAATATCGCAACTGCCTGTGTACATCTAAAGTGTGCAAAATCTTTTCCCCTTTAGTTTGGGGATTTGCATAAAAAGTAGGCAAATGAATAGTTTGGTTTAAAGCCACACTAGAAACCACTTTAGGCATAAAGGAAGGATTAAGATACCCTATCCTTATGGAAAATTAAGAAAGGCTCAACTGCCATAAGGGCCTGCAATTCAGAAACCCTTCTTGCAGAGGTAATGGCCAACAAACAGTCTTCCATGTCAAATATTTCAACTCAGCAGTAGCTGCAGGCTCAAAAGGTTGTAGGGTGGGTTTCTCCAGCACAAAATTGAGTTCCCAAGCAGGGTAGGAGCCCTTCTTGGGCGTCTTATATTCTTTGCCCCTCTAAGAAATTGCTTGAACAAAGGATGAGAAAACAATGGTGGGTCACAATCGTAGTGAGCTGAAATTGCTGCAGCATGAATCTTAATAGAAGAGAAGGACAAACCTTTGTCCAATAACTCAGTAAGATATTGAAGAGCCACACTTAAATCAGGCTCAGAAACATTCAAATCCTTAGCTGCACTCCAAAATAAAAATCTCTTCCATTTATCTGCATACACTTTCCTTGTACTAGGCCTTCTAGCTTCCAAAATCACATTCAAAACTTGCTGTGGAAGTTGAGACCCTCTATGGTTTAAAACAGAATATGCCATGCTGTTAGGTGAAGAGAGTGAAGTTTGACATTGAGCAAATGACTGTCCTCCTGGGACAACAGATGTGGAATCAAAGGCAAAGGCCATGGAGGCTTCCGTACTAGACTTCTCAGTAATGGGTACCAGTGCTGTCGAGGCCAATCTGGAGCTATCAAAATCATCCTTGGCTTGTCCTGTCTGACCTTCAGAAGTACCTTTGGGAGGAGAGGCAGAGGTGGAAAGGCATACACATGAAGATTTTTCCAACTGAAAGAAAGAGCATCCACTTTCCAAGCTGTGGGATGAAAAAACTTTGGCAGCTGGTGGTTTAGTGGAGAAGCGAACAGATCTATGTCTGGAGTATCCCAGGACACTGTCAAATTCTGGAATGCATGAAGATGCAGTTCTAACTCGTGGGGAGCCCTGATTTGTCTACTTAACATATCTGCTAAGGAGTTCTGTGCTCCGGCAGAAACCTTGCCTGAAGACTTAGTTGTAAACTGAGAGCAGTCTCCCACAAAATCATTGCTTGCCTGCATAGAGGATAAGAATGTGTTCCCCTTGCTTGTTGATGTACCACATGACAGTTGTGTTGTCTGTTAGAATCAACACCTGCCCTGGAAGAAGTAAATCCTAGAAAGCTATTAATGCAAACTGGACTGCTAACATCTCCTTCATGTTGATATGTAGATGTTGTAGTCTGGCAGGCCACTTGTCTTGTATCCACTTTCCATTTAGATGAGCTCCCCAAGCTTTGTCTGAGGCATCTGTCATTAAAATCTGACTCGCCCTCTGGCGGTCACAGAGAGTCCCTTGTTTAGGTGACATTCCTGAGCCCACCACAAAAATTCCTTTTGAATGCAAGGTATTATTTGAATGACAGTGTCCAGATCCTGGCAGTGCTGTGTCCATACATTTTGAGATACCATTGTAGCTTCCTCATATGCAGTTTGGCATTGGGAAGTACCAGAATACAAGATGCCATGAACCCTAAGGCTTGAAGGACTGTCCTGCAGTCAGGACTGATGAGATAGTTGATGGAAGTAAAGGGATAGACTCTTTTGTTTGTCCGGGTTAAAAGGCCATCTGGGATGCTGTATTCAGTCTCACACCCAGAAAGCACATGTCCTGAGAGGGTACTAGACTGGACTTTATTTCGTTCACAGAATACCCCAGGCATCTTAGCACTGCTATCACATATTCCAAATGTTGAAGAAGCTCTTCCCTTCCTTGAGCCAGAATCAGGCAGTCGTCCAAATAAGGATAGATCTGTATTCCTTTCAGCCTGAAGAAAGCTATCACTGGAGCCAGAACTTTCGTGAACACTCTGGGCGCAGTAGATAAGCCAAAGGGCAATGCAGAGAACTGATAGTGAGAAGTCCCAGCTCGAAACGCAGCATATTTCCTGCAACTTAGTCTGATAGGAACATGAAGGTAAGCCTCCTTGAGATCCAAAGTTACCATCCAATGATCTTTGCCCAGCAGAGGTAAAAGCTGCTGCAACGTCAACATTTTGAACTTGGGAATGTCCAGGTAAGTGTTGAGGATAGACAAATCCAAAATTGGTCTCCACGTGTTCCCCTTCTTTGGTACTAGGAACAGGCGAGAATAAAATCCTAGGCCCCTTTCTGGCATAGGAACTGGCTGTATGGCCCCTATTTGGAGTAACAGAGAAATTTGCTTGTGAGCCTCTATTCTTTGTTGAGGAGGAATGTCTGGCATGCCTTTGAAAGGAGGCAAGGTATGGAAATAAAACCTGTAACCGTGATGTATGATATCCAGTACCCATCTGTCTTGGGTGATCAAACTCCAATTTTCTTTGAAAAGTGCCAACCTTCCTCCCAAAGGTGCTGCCAGGCGAGAAGGTTCTGGCAGCTGAAAAGGTAGGTCATTGGGTCTGTTTAAGGACTGACCCCTGCCCTCACCCGAAGACTGTGCAGGAGAATTCCCTGTTCTAGGCCTGAAAGAGCCCTGATCTCTGCCCCTGCCACGTCTAGATCTACCCCTAGACTGGGAATCATAAGAAGGATACGTCCACAATTTAGTAGGCCAATTTCTACTAAACTTTGGAGGCTGAACCTGCAAAAAATCTTTAACAGTCTGCATAGACTTAGCCTTGTCTTCCATTTTCTTTAAAACTGCTTCAACAGGAGAACCAAACAAGACATCAGATTGCAAAGGGGCATCCAAAATCCTAGTTTTAACATGATCAGATAAATTTTGATCCCTCAGCCAGGCATGCCTGTGAAGAACTGACCCAGTGGCAGCCACCCTAGACGAGGCCTGTACAGCATCAAAACCACATTGCAAAGAATGCTTACCCACCTGTTCAGAAACATGCACTAAATCTTGTAACTCTTTACAATGAATACCTTCCGCCAAAGCATCAACCTTAGATTTCAACTGTGAAAGGAGATAATTTTGATATTTCAACATGTGAAACTGGCATTTCAAAGCTCTCATGGCTAGAGTGGAAGAAGTATAAACTTTCTTTCCCCATCTATCCAAGGCCCTGGCCTCTTTATCTGCCGGAACCGGATTCTTGACAACAGAAGCCTTAACACCCTTAGGCCCCTGGCTAACAGTTTCTGGGTCTGCCCTAGGACTCTTAAAAAGATACTTATGAGCTTCAGGCACCCTGTAATACCTATCCGGTTTAACAGGAGCAGGAGGCAAAGAATCAGGATTAAGAGAAGCTTCTGCAAACACATCTTCCACCACATTCAGAACAGGAGGTATAGCTAAAGGCCTATGCTGGGGTAAAAACAAAAATTCCCTAAGCCTTTTCCTGGAATCAGAGAAATCCTGACCTTCCCATTTAAAATGCTCTCTCATGGAGTGAAGGGTCTCTGAAAAGAAAAATCCTCAGGAGGAGAAGCAGAAGGAGTAGAATCATCCACATCAGAATCAGAATAATGAGAATACTCCTGCAAGTCTTCAGCCGAAGACTCAGACAAATCCGAAGCCTGCTCATAATCCCCCAACACAGGTTCCATCCTAGGCCTCTTATCAGGAGGGGCATAGAGCCTCTAATTAAAGTAATTAAATCTTCTGTCATTTTAAGCATGTGCTTCTTGGGCACAGAACCTGAAGAACTAGGAGGACACCCACAGAAGCAAAACTAGACCTGCCTCTAGGAGAAGCCTTGGAAGCAGAAGAGAGGGCCTAGACACCTTAGGAAGGGAGGGAGTACAGTTATCTGAGAAGCCCCTACAGCCTGACCTGCCTCCTGGGAGGCCACATCCTGTAAAACAAAGTTTCTCCCTGGGACTCCAGAGAGGCCCGGTTCCACTGGCCTTCTCTAAAGAACCCGGCGTCGTGTTTCTCTAACGAGGTTTAACTGCCTTGTCCTTGCGCTTCTTTGAGGAAGCCAAAGACCAACCTGGCACAATCCAACCTTGCTTTATAGTGCGTTTATTGAACCTAGCACAGAAGCGACATGCTCAGGTCCCAAACAAGGTATACACAAATTATGGTAATCCCTATGCGGTATCTGTTTCCCACAAGAAATACAGTTATTTACTTTTTCTGACATCCGGTAAACCACTGAGGCAAGAAAAACAAAATATTCCCCAGAGGTACTAAACCAACTCTGACTTCGGTCTGAAACTCAATTGAAATATTTCCAACGCCAACGGCACTTGCAACACTGCTTCTGCATCGGACCATGCGGCAAAAAAGACTGAGGATATGACGTCGGTCCTGCCCATTTGTACCCTGGCGTTCTGCTGTCAGTCAAATGCGCCTCTGATATTCGGTCGAGGGACAGCGGACTACCCAAGTGTTAGGACTGCAGCAATGTGAGATGAAGAACATCATGATCAACTGCAGAATGCCAGAAAATAAGGGATTACCTCGATAATATGCATGAGTTTGGAAAGATTGATGTTAAGCAACTGCTTTTGATAATAACTCCAGAGCACAAAAAACTTTTAGCACAATGACTCAGGCAAAAGAAAGTAGAAACTGCTGTCTCCAAGCTTAGGGAGCCTATAACAAGGAAGGTAATAAGAAATCTTGTAGAGGTATTATAAATACTTTGGAAATTCTATGAAAGACTGTATAAAGCAGAGAAATATGGAAATCAAGAAAAGGTACAAATGGAAATGTTTATGGAAGAATTAAATATGCCAAGGTCAGAGGTAGATGTAGCTCAGTTACTAATTGTTAGGATAAGAGGAGATGAGATAAAAATGATGACATATAACCAATCTACATGGAAATCCCCAGGAATAGATGATATTCCTTTGGAAGTTTGGAAGCTAAGAGGGAAAAAAATGATAAAGATCTGGAAGGTTTGGTTTAACAGTATTTTGAGATGAGGAGAAGTACCAGCATCTGGAAGAAAGCGGTAGTAGCTTTAATACCTAAAGAGGGTAAAGGTCTATCAGATCTAACTTTATACAGACCCATTTCAATACTAAACCATGATTATAAACTGTTTATGTCTATAATGCTAAACAGAAAATAAGGGATTACCTCAATAATACGCATGAGTTTGAAAAGACTGCTGTTAAGCAACTGCTTTTGATAATAACTCTAGAGCACAAAAACATTTAGCACAATGACTCAGGAAACAGAAAGTAGACAGGGCTGTCACCGAGCTTAGGGAATCTATAACAAGGAAAGTAACAAGAGATAGTGTAGAGATATTAGAAATATTTCTAAAATTCTATGTAAGTCTGTATAAAGCAGAGAAATATGGAAATCAAGAAAAGATACAAATGGAAATGTTTATGGAAGAATTAAATATGCCAAGGCTAGAGGTAGATGAGGCTCAATTACTAATGGTTAGTATAGGAGGAGGAATTGAGATAAAAATTGTAATGTATAACCATTCTACAGGAAAGTCCTGAATAATAGATGGTATTCCTGTGGAAGTCTGGAAGCGAGAAGGGAAAAACTGATAAAGATCTTAATGGTTTTGTTTAACAGTATTTTAAGAGTAGGAGAACTTCCAACATCCTGGAAAAAGCAGTGGTAGCTGTAATACCTAACAAGGGTATCTGCAATGGCTAAAAGGATGGCAAACATAATGCCAAAATTAATAGATATAGATCAATGTGGTTTGGGGGAAGGGAGGCAAGCATTTGATAATATTAACAGAACAGTGATGATCCAGCGGGAAGCAGAATGTAAGGAAATACCATTACTATTAGTGGGTCTTGATACAGAGAAAGCATTTGACGTGAGTAAGCTGGGACTTTATGAGCAGGACAATGGAAGTATTTGCACTTCCTGAAAAAATATAAGGTTGATTAGGAGTATATATGAGGGAATGGAGGTGAAAATTGAAGTAGGTGGGTTCCTCTCTGATAATTTCTGCTTGAGCAGGGGAACCAGGCAAGGGTGTCCTCTTTCCCCTTTGCTATTTGCTTTATATTTAAAACTGGCAAAGAAAATAAGGGGCTCAGAAATCCAAAGATATAATTTGTACGGTAGTCAAGAAAAGCTGGCCCTATTTGCAGATGACATTAATTTATATCTGACAAAACCAGATAGATACATTGTAGTGTTGTGAAACATTTTGAGACAGTTTCAAATATTTTCAGGATACAAAATTAATGAAGCTAAAACAAAGGCAATAGCAGTAAATTATGTACCCACATAGGAATTGGTTCTATAATATTTATGAGGACATGATAAATGCAGTATTTAGTAGTATGGATGAAATGATTCTGGTGTGGCAGCTATGGATATGCGGGAAGAGACTAAACAATGATAATACAAAAATTAGAACATGGAAGCTTTGCTATATGAATATGAATAATAAGATACAAGTAGTCAAAATGTTTTTAGTCCCGTTAGTCTTATACACAGGTCAGGCATATTTTTGTCAACCAGAGGAGAAGTTGTGGATAGCGATTAGTAAACAGCTGAAGGACTTAATCTGGGTGGGGAAGAGAGCAAGTGTCAAGTGGGATAAGTTGATTCTTCCAGTAGAATAGGTTAGAATGGGACTACCCAATTTGAAAGGGTATTTCAGAAATACACAGTTAAGGCTCCTATACATAGCACAAACAGAAAACTATAATTCAAAGTGGAAAGGGATGATGATGAAACAGGGGTAAGCTCAAGAAACAAGGAGAGACTGGGATTTTGGATGCAGGCCTTTAAGGAGAATAATAATCCTATAGAATATTATATCTTTAAAGTAACCGAAAGTATCATAGAAACTAACCCAACACAAGAATGGAGAAAGTATATTCTGCTGATAGAGATGACTGCAATTAGGGGATATAGACAATAAGCAAGAGGGGGCTAGAATTTACTGAAGAAGACTGGGAAAGGAACCAGGGAATTGGAAGCAAATGACTACAGAGGGAATGATGATAGAATGGGAAAATGCTAAGAATTTACTTGGACTGCAGGTTAGAGATTGCCTTCCCTAACAAGAATTGATAGAGTACAGGCAAAGATAAAGACATAGGGGGGTTCCTAAACAAAAGACCAGCACTGGTAGAGTTTTCAGTAGAATCTAGAGCAGAAGCTGCCATTAAACAAGGAATATAAATATAAAATATTGCATGATAACTATAAGAATCAATCAGAGGAAGTTAGAAAGGATTGGGAAGAGAGATTGGATAAGCAATTCACAAAAAAAACAATGGGAGGATATATGTATGTTTCCCAAATATGCAACAAAATCTAGCAGATTTAGGATTTTTGCCTGGAAATGTTTACATAGATATTTTTATACCCCCAAGTAGACTCCAGAGAATTTTTCCTCAGGTAGACAGCAAATGTTGGAGGTTTGACAGGGAAGAAAGAGGTAACTGGGAACATTTTTTGGGAGTGTGGTGAGTCGACAGACTTTAAGGATTCCCTACAGGATGTATGGTTAGAGATGCTGGCTGGGCAGATTGGTGTGACAAGCAAGATGATTTTTCTGAGCTATGATACAGAATCAGAATTACCTACACATGGTATGGCCTTGCTTTGTCTAATTATGTTGGCTGCCAAAAAACAATTACTAGAAAATGGAAATCAAAATCCAAACCAACTATACTAGAAATAGTGAATATAGTAACAGAGATCAAACAAGTGGAATTGGGATCTTTAGAAAAGGGTATGAGCAAACTACACAGGAAAAAAACAGGAATTGTGGGAACAATGCATGCAGGGGAGGAATGGGGTTTAAAAGAAGGCATGACTTAAATCAGCTATGTAACGTTTGATTGAAAATGATTGGGTAGATTTTAAGTGATGTATAATGTCTGCTACTGGGAGTGTCAGTATGGTTTGTGATGTAAAATGCTTGCAACTAGGACTGCGTCTGTTTGGTTAATTATACAAATGCATGATTGCCTATGTCATAAGTGATGGTTTAATAAAGATGTTTCTTGTTAAAAATAAATCTTCAAAGGCATCTAGCTCTGCTTTGGATCACTCTGAGGGATTAAAATGCATTATAAACACTAAAAAATCTACAGTTATATTATTTGCCACTTCTCAAAAGTTAAAAAGCAATTCCCGATCTCCTGCCTTAGAAAGTGTAGCACCTTTATGACAGACTGCAGGCATCTGGGATTGCCCCTTACAAGAAGTAATTTGTAAAACATCTGCAGCCATGCACAATGGAATATTCTGCTCCTCCAGAACAGGAAGAAGAAAATGAGGTAGATAAAAAAGATGCCAAAATCACATACAAGCAATTGCACTGATTCTTTATGGCATTACTCTTGTCCTCCAAATCTGGTATAAACAAAGCTACGTCTGGGACCAATAACATGCCAGGATAACGCAGAAAATTCATAACTGGGCTCAAAATATTTTCTTGGCAAAAGTGTCTTTTTGGAATTGTCTTTTTTGCTGAAAATAAAATAGATTTCAGGAAAGAATAAAGCACAATAAGTAGCTTTTTAAATATACTGATTTTATCTAAAACAAATGTGGACAATATTCATAACTTTAGAATTATACTTCTCTACTAACTTATTTATTACGTGAAATTAACTTTTCACTTATAGCCAGCTTATAAAAGATTATGAACTTGAGAAAATTCAAAACTTATAGTCAACTAAATATACTGATGCCTTTTTGAGCAAAGATCTTTATCAGTGGTGTTTGAAATACCTAAGGGAATATTTAATACTCTTACATGCGGATTTGGAATTCATTTTTCAGGACTTATTTTATCTTAGATGGAAACATGGACAGCCTTTACCCTTTCCAATCAGACAATGCCCTAAAACAAAGAATCAGTCTTAGATGAGATGCAGAACTACTGCAGGATGTGCAAATACAGTAACTCACGTCATACCCATCCTTTTGGGCAACTTAAGGGATCACTAATTTATCTAATGATTTGTCACTTGGATGTAGAAGGATACTGGAATACCTGGTAATCCCATTAAAAAAGACAGCTCAGCTGGAAACATAATTCATAATTAAGTGCAAAGTAGCGATGCTAACCACTGCGACACTGTGCGTCTTCAGAGAGTTGTATTTTTTTTCTTTTGATATTTGAAAAACAAATTGTTTACCAGAAAAAAAAATAAATACTAAAGCTAATCATCAAATCTACTTATTTCTCCATATCATTTGATGATCACAGTATATATATATATATATATATATATATATATATATATATATATATATATACATAAAAATAAGAAAAAAAATGAAAGATCAGTCTGTAAATATGTTTCACAATCAGGTGATCAGGTGGACCTAGTCACACACACAAAAAAATATTTTGATTTCAGATGTGTTGCATGAAAATAAAAAGATTTAGAGATAAAGACAGAGAAAAGCTTCACTATGAGTGATCAAGTCCCAAGCGCTCAAAAAACACTGTCTTGAAGCCAGGGACTTGTGCGTTCAGGCAGGCAGTTGTGGGGATAGAGCATTCCTCTCACTTAGACTTGAATATGAGAATAGCCGGCCTTAGGTATAGGCCATCTAGGCAGCCAACTAGGGCGCCACTCTAGGAGATGTGCTTTTCCAGTATTTATTTGCTTTTGTTTTTGTAGTAAACAAATGGTTTCTTTAAAAATATGTTGAATGAAAATGGGAAAAAAACTGAAGAGTAAGCAAACTATGAGAAAAAGGAAGAAAAAAGTAATCTAGATGGTGTAGGTAGACCACGATGGGGGGCACTGGGTGGTGGGGAGCGTGCTGTGGAGCCCCTTTGCCTAGGGCACCTGTTAACCAAAGACAAGCAGCTGTGGAGAGAAAGCAGGAGGTGGATATTTAAGATTAGGGAGCAAGAGGAGGGATTTAGGGTTAAAAAGGTGGGGTTGGAGTTTTAAGGTTAGGGAGCGATCAGGGAATTTAGGTTTAGAGAGGTGAAGTGCAGGTTTTAAGGTAAAGGACAGAGGAGTCAGGTTGGGAACTGAATGGGAGTTTAAGGTTTAGAGTTTAGGTTCTAGTAGGGCTATGTAGTTTACAGGACTGGGTGTTAGGAGGGCTATGTAGAAATGGGAGACAGGGCTAGTGGGAGTTACAGCACTTGAGTTTTTGAACAAGTGGCAGTAGGTGTGCAGCAAGTTCCTAGAATACAAGCACCTTTAGAAGACCTTATAAACACAAAACAACTTGTACATATATACATATGTTTATATTTAACACGCGCACACACACACACACGCACACACACACACACACACACACACACACACACACACAGAAATGTGTGTGTGTGTGTGTGTGTGTGTGTGTGTGTGTGTGTGTGTGTGTGTGTGTGAATACAGACATAGATATAAATATACATTTAGATATAGCTATGCATGGCAAGGGCTTCTCTTTCCACAGAATTGACAAATTATGCAGTTATTACACTCCTTTGCCCACATCTCAAGAGTTGTTATATCACTTTATTGATAAATGCAAATTTTTCTCCTTCTTTTGGCTTGCAAATTAACACATTAAAAAAGAAAGGTGAAGGTGAAAGCACATATAAACAAGCAAGTAAGTAACACTCAGAAGTTAACTTCAAAGAAAAGGAAATAGATAACCCCAAAGAACATTAGCTCACTTTAACGTGGTAACAGAAATGAACAATTACATTTCACATTCTGTCAGAAAAGCCACTAATAAGAAAGAACACAAGTGACAGAAACAAAAAATAAATTCAGAGCTCCAAAGCAGAAATATATTTGATACAAACTTCTACCTGTGCAAGACTAAACATTATCACATCTCAGTCCTCCCTTTTCCTCCCTTTCTCCAGCTACTCCCTATTTGTTTCAATTTAGTATAATGAAACCTGGACATTTTTATTTGTTTGTTTATGTTAGCATTATCAATGGAGGCAGAAGCATTACTAAAAAAAGGATACAGAAGACTGATGCTCAGTGTGTGTGCGTGTGTGGGGGGAGGGGTGGCTTGTACATGTATAAAATAAAATGTCAAACCTGTAGATAGGCAGATTGTTTGCAATTTCTCTAGGAATCTGTTGTGTTTTACAGTTTCTCAAGCAAAACCCCTGATTCACCTAGGGTCAAAACTAAAAAAGTATGTACAATCATGACAAAAATGTACTGTAAATGACATGACTTTAAAAATAGGTAAAATGCTTTTTGTACAGTTCATCTTGGATGTCCTTAACCTCAGAAGGCATATTTCAGTATCTGCCTGACAAAGGGAATTCTGTAGTTGAAAATAAAAAAAGATTGACTTGCATGGTTTATAGACAGT
Organism: Protopterus annectens; assembly: GCF_019279795.1. Lineage (NCBI taxonomy): Eukaryota > Metazoa > Chordata > Ceratodontiformes > Protopteridae > Protopterus > Protopterus annectens. Next base: position 946,063,887 of record NC_056725.1, on the reverse strand, counting down.
GTGAGGTAAAGTACAGGTTGCTTTACAAACTACAAACAATCAAGTGATACATGTGGATATCACATTAAATAGTTCTGTTTGTAGGGTCACACTGTGTACGTAATGTAGACTGCAGTATGTTACCCCTGTTACTAGTTTTGACACATATTCAAAAGTGTACAAAAAATATGATACTTCAAGTAAATAATATTTACAAAGTGGCTCTGACCTTCTTGAAAATTATATTATTAGCAATGACAATAAGGTTTTGTTAAGCACACGTTGTCAGAAAAAAATTATGTATACGTGTGTGTGCATATAGATAGATAATTATTGATATAGCTAGGGTGGAGTGGTGTTTGAACCACTTCTCACATTCCTTTAAACTAATATAATATTATAAACACTATGAAAGCTCTTAGGAATAAAGGAATAATGCCTGTTGGGTTAAATACAACATTGCTAACTATTCCCAAGTTCTAAAGAAAGGGAAGTACAGCAAACATACCTATGGCCTTTTTTTTAACATCTTCAAATTTTTATATAACAATTTAAACACGTACAACAAGGGAAATTAACAACATACCTGATCCCATCAGATTAATTTAAATTAGAAATAGAAGGTTTTTTCATGTTTATGTATGTGGCTTGTTTACTGACTTTTAAAACACAGGAGAGCCTATAGCTGTGGAGGATGCATTGAATTGAGGGCTGTTAGCATACAGATTGTAAGTATTACTATAATAGATGGGCTTTTCAACTCATGTGAAGGACAACTCTTCAATTTACTATTATCAACTTTTAACCCAGCTTTTACTAGATATGTCATCTTTTCAGACCAGCTCTGACATTTATTTAGCATTCAGTTATCACTTTTTTGGGAAAGCATTTACAAACCACCACTAATGGACTGAGAAGGTGGCCATTCCAAATTTTGAGTGATAGTTTACATTAAAGTAAATCATTTCTATATCTTAATCACTGTTTTGGATTTCAGAGCTAGCTAACTATTAATTCCCATATATTAAGATTTCTTGAAGTTGTTGTGTCTTTCGGCTTTTCCCAGTTAGGGGTCGCCACAGCGTAACTCCGGTCCGCTAATGATTGGTAGTTGATTTTTATGTGTAGCAGCCCTGACACACAACCTTCAACGAAGGTACGCCCATTCACGCATGTCTCCACACAGAAGATGCGTGGAAGCTCTAGCTGAGAATCGAACCGGACAGCGTCTTACTGTGAGGCGACAACGCTACCGCAGCACCACCACCGGGGATTAATTAAGATTTTTTGAAGTTAATACATTCAAAATAATTTTTGTAAAGGACCCTCTGAAATTAGTACAGATATATATACCATCATCTTGGTGATTATAACAGAAGAAATGTGCCAACGTTTGTAATTTAAGGATGCAACATAAGACTTTTCATTTTCTCATGGCCAGTCTTATTGTCAAGCTGGTGTGCCATGGTTTGGTCTTGTTTACTATTAAGCATTGACTTGTGAGTAAAAGTTAGCCTGTATAACCTGTTGTCTCATCTTATTGATTCTCAAATAAAGCACATGACATAAGTAACATTAATTTTAATTGCTGTTAAGAAGCAATTAAGAGATAGGAGCCAGAGAATGCATTGGAAGATGGTTGCCTTTTTTTCAGTCCAAATTATTATCACTTTCATCTTTATTACAAGACTTCCTCATATCTAAACTTTACTCTTTGAAGAAGTCTTATAATAGATGAAGTCACTCATAATTTGGAATGACTATCTTCTCAGCCCATTAGTGGTAGTTTGTAAATGCTTTCCTAAAAAGTGATAATCGAATGCTAAAGAAATGTGTCTGATAAAAGGGGATACTTTGCCAATTATGTGTCCCTTGCCCAACCTACCTCTTCATGACAACTGGTGGCTTCATTTATGCTTTTGTTCTAAGAGGTTCCCATGTATTTTCTCACACAAAAGTGCACTCCCTCCTGGCTTATGCTCACCACTAGCCATACAAAGCCAGTAGCTGCCGTCTACAGACCATCAAAACTCCAGCTGGAGTCATTAGTGCAGACAGCCACACTTACTCTGTCCCTGCCAGGATAGGCAAGCTGTCACTGGCCCCTAATTTCCACATATCCCTTCGATAGCCCTGCCAACACCTGAGTAGCTAATCAATTCTAGAACTTTATAACTCTATGCCACAGGGATGATGGTAGTTAATGAGGACATTACTTAAGTTATTGCTGGCACACTTGGGGTATCATTGCCCAGTCTGTACTTTTAATATCCTTCCTAATAGTTGCTGAATAAAGTATAATAACTAGGGGAAACAACAGGATCCAAAACCCATTTGTCATCTTAAAAGCATTTAAAAAGACTTCTACTTGCAACTATTTCTTATCTTCTGTTTCTATTTATATCCCTGAATGCAATGATCTAATACCGTCGCTGTTCCCATTTCATATTTTAGTATAGCAAATGTTCATTAGCTCAATATACAAGCAGCAGTAGCTGCGTATATGTACGAAATTTAGGAAGACTATGAAAGCTTTGAATTTCTGGTCTCTGTGTTGCAGCCTGATTCTTGTACACAGGGCTATGCATATAATGATGAGGTAGAATACTTTCCACACATGGGAACTAAAAAAAAAATGAAAATATCACTTTTTATTTACCAGTAAGACATTTGCATTTAGTTTGTTGCAATATCACCTACTGTTTGCTTATTGAATGTTTTCAGTAAATAGTTTTGATAGCTTTCTCCTTTTATCTTGGGTATTTCCTTTTAACACCAATATTACACTAAGGAAACAAAAAAAAATGTCCAGACAGTGCAAATAAATAGACAGTGGTAAAATAATAATAACAGAATCTCATTTAGAAGAAATTTATAAATATGCCTGCAGCATACTTGAACTCAACTGAATGTTCATGTTCAAATTAATATTCTCACTTCAATAAGAAATATGTCTATCTGCAAGAGGGTTTTATTTCCCCTGCTGCACCTCCTGATGCATGATGTTGCCTCCAGAGCCACCATTTCATCCAACTTAATATTTCATGGACTCCTTAACAATAATATTGTGGACTAGCAATGTGTAAATAGAGATACTATCCAAGAAATTATGGAAATGTGTCACCCTAGTCTGCAGCCCTGTGGGAGTCATGGAGTACCTATTCCAGTGGATACTTAGGTATGTGTGGTTTGACAGATATTGGCTATGGGGGCCATTCATCAACCTACTAGGGACACATTGGGGGTGTTTCAAGCATCTACCTCGAGAATACTCGATCAGTTCTTCAATGCCATGCTTCAGCATGTGGCAAGCAGGTGTGGTTCCTCTTTACCTGACAGGATAGAGGCAACACCATGCAGGAGTTCTATGATATAGCCCATTTCCCTGAGGTACTAGAGCAATAGACTGTACCCACATTGAAACTAAAGGCCCCACCAGGTAAACTAGGAAGGAGATATGTGAACCACAAAATGTGCCACTCCAGCTTCTTCCAGATGGTCTATAATGACTCAGTATCATCTGCACTGTGTGTGCAGGCCACCCAGGGAATCATAACTCCTGCATATGTTGCACCTGTGACCTGTACTAATGTTTTTCCAGGGTGACTTCCAACAGAGCCATCTTGCTAGTGATGCCAGATATCCCCTGGATCCTTGATTCATGACACCCATAAGAAATCTACAAAATCAAACAGACCATGGTTACATATATGACCAATCTCAAAGAAGAAACAGCACTGAGTGTATGTTTGGGCTGCTGAAGATATGCTTTTGCTGCCTAGATTACTCCAGAGATGTCCTGCAGTATGACCCTAGCACATGAGCAAAATTACTTTCAATGTGTGCAGTATTACACATTATCATACATAGGAAACAGTTACAGCTGGGAAAACACTTGCTGGTACAGCAGTCTGCAGCAAACCAGGCAGTGGAGGCTAGGTCAGACATCGAGTCAGTGTAGGAGCTATCAGTGGGATGATCATGCTAGACAGAGGTTGGCATAGTTTGTCATGACACTGGCAAAGAGGTAGTGGCTAGCACACAGTGTCACAACACAGTATACAAGAACAAAGCAGACACACTACAGTAAAAATGATGCACATAAAACCAACACCAGACTGTGCTTCCCCATGCATAAGTTGGCCATGCTGTACATCAGACATAGGCAACCCAGGTAAAAATGTACAAAGGTTAGTCAGCTTTCGCAGCTTCCAGACTTGGCTGCTCTACAGTTTCTTCTATAGTGTGATGAGAATCTCTCCCTACTGATGTGCTTATCCACTGCAGGCTCCTCGAGCAAGGCTCAGCAATTATGCTAATTAGGACTCAACTCACTACTGTTTCTGAATCACTTAGTTTGTGCAAAGAGCACACCTGCTAACTATTGCACTTGTCACCTCAATACTGTGCACTGGGTTGTGTGACTGCAGGCAGGACTATGCATGCATATTCCAGGCCATGACTTCAGGAGGGATCTATAATTCCAAATCTATAATGGACTGACTGCAGTGCCTGAATTCTTAACAACATATACTGGGATACAGGACTAACATGTTTTACACATCAAAGTGTATCCAACTTCATCTGAATAACTTCCACCACAGTGACAATAATATATGATCCTTCTAAGCATCATGCAAATGAAATTCTGTTGATGTCCATTGGTGCACAGAAGATAGGACACATGAGACCTGTTTAGGGTGCCAGTTCTTAGCCATTTTTCAGTAAGACTTTTTGAGGTGAGACATAACTGGAGAAGAAGAGAGTAGTGCTAATTTTAGACTACAAAGGTGATGTGTGGAGGAGTTAAGGAACTTTTTGCACCTCCTCCATAAGGATTACAGCTAGAAGTTCCTGCAGGAGGGCTATCAAGGACCTTAGTATAAGACCAAAGCCTGGAAGAGTTTAGCTTAGGCTGTCAGTAGTACCAATGACATCAGATGCATGAAAGAACAGGACAAAACTTCAGTGATGTAAGGCACTACAGTTATGACTCCCTATGCTAACAGGAGGATGCAATTAAAGAGTAGGCATTACATATATATTATAAGTAGGACTTATGTTAGCTGGACATATAAACTGCCACCGTAAGCCTTCCACAAATATTACATAGAGCTCTTCTTAGTTCTATAGCCTCTGAAGGCACAGAAGTGAATAGGAAGCTGCACAGGAGTGCCTAAGATAGCACTTGAGTGAGTATAATTTCTTCAGAAAGTATAGCCTGTAGTATTAACAGTAGCAGAGATGCCTGTTAAAAGTATACCATTGATAAATCATCCCCATTTCCATGATAACTGCCATAGGTCAAAGGTTGCAGTAGGACTGATGAAAGTTATTAATGTGTGTAAGTGCACGCATTCTGCCATATACTTGGACAAATGGGTCAGGATATTAAGGCTGAGTTCCCACATTGTGAGGTTGCCTATGGGTTCATTATGTTTCAATTGAAGTTTCTGTCTCATGAAACTAACTACAGCATTATGCATGCGAAATACATTTTTGGGTGGGTGGATATCTATGTCACAAACAATATTTGTGAATTTATTGTTTTTTTCACTTATAACCTTTGAATGCAAGATGTGTCTTGAGTAGCTGAGTTTCTTTCTGCTTGTACATTTGTGTCACACAACCCATTACTGCATATTGAACTACCAGCCCCATCACTTGTCTAGGTAGCTCATCACATTAATTCTTTGTTTTTTGGGAATACACGTATTGTTTGTGGGTTAAGCTCTCCCTTTCACATGCATACCTCTCAAGTGTACCTCATTACGAGGAACATTCCTCATTTTGGGTCTTAAACAGCCCATGTTACTCAAAGTTCCACATTGAAAGAGTATGTCACACATTCAAACTTAGGATTTTTAACTGAGATCGATGGCAAATAGTGTTGAATCATATTAATTCATCAACAGAACATTTCATAAATATAAAGTAGCACATTTTCACCATCCTGTGAGCTTCCTAGTTGAAGTTGTTACTAAAGTGTAGGTAGGTGTTTCACATTTTGCCCATTTGTTCCACATTATGAGAGGCAGTGTTCCTCACTTTGGAGATGGAAGGTTGAGAGCTATGCTCACATGTTATGATAACAACAATAACAACTTATAAACTCAGAAAAAACGTGTCTTAAAATTGTCTGAAGAAGTTTGCTCATTTTAGTAAACAAAAGCGCTAATTGGAACTGTTTTGAGCATCCGGTGTGGTTTTTTTTTTCCTTCATTTTGTAACAATAATAACTTGGGAAGTTTGTTTGCTGTTCATTCACGTATATTATAGGTAACAATCACATGACAAGTACATATCAGCTGTATTTATTTCAATGTATTTTGATTTCTCTATCTCCTTGTTTTTGTTGCTGTCCTTTCTATTCAATACATTTGTTTAGTTTATTCTTTTGTTTCTCTTTTTTTTTAATTACCTGTTGCTGTATGTCCCAAAGGTCAGCGTGCTCCCGAATTCTCCCAAAACCATGTATCTCTGCCTCAGTCTTCCTGAGTCCACTTAAATTGAATCCTTTAAGCAACCAGGTGTCTTACACGGTAGTTGGGAAGAAAGTGCACCTTATAGCTAAGCTAATTTCACCCAAAATCACATACCTCTGCCTCAGTCTTTCCGAGTCCACTTAAATTGAATCCTTTAAATGACCGGGTGTCCTACATGGTAGTTGAGAAGAAAGTGCACCTCATAGCTAAGCTAATGCATGTTAAATGTCCTATAGTTGAATGAATTATAGAACAATTGTATCCATTATTGGGAGCATGCCAGCAGGGAACTCAGTTAACAAAATCTGATATCATCTTAACGTTTTCTTTGGACCCATGCATATAGTGCAGTGTTCACTGTATGCACATTCCCCACTTAATGGCAGTAAAAGCAAACAAACCCTTAATTTCCTAAAATCTAGTTTCAAATACAATACTTAAAAGCAAGTTGAGCAAGTTGTTCTATGTAGTTTGTGTAAAGGTAACTGCAGGTTACATTATTTTTTCTTGTTCCTTTGTGCTTACAATAGTAACCATCAATTTAGAAAATTGAAATTAAGAAACTGACACTACTTACCACTGTGGCCTAAAGTGGGAGATATTTTTTGAGTTTGTGTCCATCCTAAGGACAGGCTCTAACCTCACCCTTAATATCTTGCATTCCCTTACACCCGGGAAGTAGCCCCTCCCCACACCATCACCCAACATCTGAAGCTAGTTGATTTACTTTGCCGGAGTTACAGGTGCCATTTTTTAAAATTACCTGTTGCTGTATGTCCCAAAGGTCAGCGTCCTCCCGAATTAAGTGCCTGTATTGGAAGATATACTGTGTTAAATGGATTGTATGGTTACAAGATGAAACAATGCGTATATTTGAGTTTGTGTCCATCCTAAGGACAGGCACTAAAGTTGTCTTTAATATCTTGCATTCCCTCGCACTTGGGAAGTAGACCCTCCCCCACCCTCACCCAACATCTGGAGCTAGTTAATTTACTTTGCCAGAGTTACAGGTGCCATTTTTTTTAAATTGAAACAAAACGAAGAAAGCCAGCAACTGTGGGCTGTAAATACTAATTTATTAGTTATACATCCAAAAGAGCTTCAATTGAAAATAACAGACCGGTTTCAGCTTGGATTTTACCTAGCCTTCCTCAGTGTAGATTTACAATGAACAATTGAAGACCAATATATATAGTTAAAGTTAATTAAGCACAAAAATGATTGGTGGGCTCATAAATATGTATAAACACATTCATATTCATTAAGTCCAGGCTGGAATAGTGAGCCCAGTTTAACTATCCATTTTTTCTCCTTTATATTAAGTTTGCTATGCCATCCTGTTTTATGTGTCCTGTCACCAATAATCTTATCAATAACAATAAAGTGAAATTTTGCTGTATTATGTTTGAGAATATGTTTATATAATGCATTACTGGTTCTTTTGCATTTGATGACACTTAAATGTTCAGGAATCCTTAACCTAAAGGGTCTAGAAGTTTGGCCAATATAGAAAGCATGACAGCTACAGGAAGCCATATAAATTATCCAACTGGTATTGCAATTGGCAAAAAACTTTATATCAAATACCTTACTACTATTATTGCCCCAAAGGTCAGTGTCCTCCCAAGGTAAGTACCTGTATTGGAGGATATACTGTGTTAAGTGGACTGTATGGTTACAAGATGAACCAATGTGTATATTTGAGTTTGCGTCCATCTTAAGGACAGGCTCTAAAGTTGTCCTTAATATCTTGCATTCCCCTCGCACCTGGGAAGTAGACCCTCCCCCCACCCTCACCCAACATCTGGAGCTAGTTAATTTACTTTGCGGGAGTTAAAGGTGTCATTTTTTAAAATGACCTGTTGCTGTACATCCCAAAGGTCAGTCTGCTCCCCAAGTAAGTGCCTGTATTGGAGGATATACTGCGTTAACTTGATTGTATGCTTACAAGATGAAACAAATGTTTATATCTTGCAAAAACTAGCCATCTTTGTTCCTTATAAGCCAAGCTCCTTTCAATGTATGTTTAATTACATTTTACTGAGAAGACAGTTAGCACTGTGTGTTTCGGTTAGTGTTGTACTATGAGTGAATTATCTCAATGCTATATGATTGGAAACAAATTTGCTGGACAAGGTAGCTATAGTAGTGTTAGCATTGTTCAAAATGTCCTTTTACAGTTTACTTATAAGGTTATCATCTCAATGCTATATGCTTGTAAACTAATTTGTAGGATACACTATCTAGAGTAGCATTCACATAGTTCTATGTGTATGAATTCAATTTACTGCATAGTGTTTCAGAAAACTGCTCATACTAGTGCTGTGAATTTGTAAGTTAATTACTAAACAATGTGTAGCTCTTAGTAACATGTTAAAGTCTTTAAAGCAAGTGCCAAGGGTATAGTACTATAGTTTATGGAAGTTTTTTGCTGTTATTCTTTAATTCCTCACTAGTTTTGGATCTTAGGGTCCAACCCTAAGTATTCTCTTAACTTCTTTTTTCTAGTCCCCCCAAAACCATGCATCTCTGCCTTAATCTTCCCAAGTCCACTTAAACTAAATCCTTTAAGTGACCAGATGTGCTATATGGTAGTCAGGAAAAAAAGTGCACCTCATAGCTAAGCTAATGTTTGTTAAATGTCCTATGGTTTAATGCTTTACAGAACAGTTGTATCCATTATTGGGAGCATGCCACCAGGGAACTCAGTTAACAAAATCTGATATCACTTTAAAGTTTTCTTCCGGCCCATGCCTATAGTGCAAGCGTTAACAGTATACACATTCCCCACTTATTATGCAGTAAAAGCAAAGCCCCAATCATACATACAATAATTTCTCCAGCTAGTACACAAGTCTAAAAAAATAACCCTTATTTTCCTAAACGCTAGTTTAAAATACAATACTTAAAAGCAAGTCATTCTATGTAGTTTGTGAAAGGTAACTGCCTTTTACATTATTTTTCTTTTTCCTTGGTGCTTACAATAATCACTGTCTGTTTAGAAAATTAAAATTAATAGACTGTCTGTACCTACCAGTGTGGCCCAAAGTGGGAGACAGTTTCTTGAGTTTGTGTCTATCCTTTTTTTGAGTTCATGTCCATCCTGACCGCTGTCTCTACCCACTCCATTCACACTTTGCTTCACTCAGGCTCAGTCCTCTTCCCTACCCTACCCCCATTTCCCTACCACCCCTGCTTTGCCTTTATGTAGCCACTCCTGTATTCTCCATGAAACAGTCAAATCATATTTCCCCACCTCCAACTGAAACACAGTTCAAATATCCAAACCAAGCCTTCAAGAAATAGTCTCTGCACAAACTAAATGCACTAACCCATAGTAAGCAATCTACCAGCACATTACTACACTGCCAGTTTAAGATTCCCACTACTATATCATATACTAACCATTCCTGTAGTACAACTACATAACAATATTTATAGTTTGTAACTACAATAGACCCATCTTTAAAAAACAGGTACCAACTCTCCATAATCCCTCAAGTCAACAACATTACTAACTTATTTTTCACAACTACTTAAATATTCACACCAAATCCAACATGATACCCTTGTACTCTACCCTTGTCTTCATCCTTATGATAACTGCCCATTACATTTCCTATCACATTTATCTAAACACCCCAATCTCCACCCACCCTACGCATTTCCCAACCCAGCAAAATTAGCACACAAAACCATATTGATATCACCCTCCATCTCCAATATTACAAACGTTGGTCAAGCTTCATATGCTATTCTCTTTTGTAAACCTTCATCACCCATTTTTCTAAAATATGATAAATTCATAGCAAAATTCCTAACATTAATTACTCATATAGCATCTCAACTCATTCTTAGTGGTGATATTCATCCGAAACCTGGACCCAAAAATAATATAACCCACTTAACCTCCCAACCCATCACTCAACCCCAAAGTTTTTAAACCTGCCCAGAAAAGGAGCTGATCTGCTATTACTTAATATCAGCATCAGAAGTATTCTAAACAAAGTACAAGAATTTTACACGCCACCATAGCTCTTTACTCCCCAGACATTACCCTAATAATAGAAACTTTGCTAAAACCAGACATTAGAAATAATGAAAGTATTCCTCTGGGTTATAATATCCTTAGGTCAGACAGGAAAAACAAAAGAGGAGGCCATTCTATTTTAAAATAACCTTAATTTAGTACCCATTAATTAAAACAGTCCTGATTTCAATAAAGAGATAATGCTTACAAATTTAATAATAAACTCAAAAAACACTTAAATATATTTGGTACATAAATCCCTCCTGGCAGCAACCTTTACACAGTTGAACACATTCTCTAGTGGTCATCAAATTCCTTACCCCAAGGAGCAGTCATCATGGGTGATTTCAACTTAGACTAGTACACCTGTGACTCTCAAAGCCCAACTAATCACATACATCTTCATGGCTTTACTCAATTAATTCAATCTCCAATCAGAATAGACAAAACATCCAAGAGACAGTCCATCTTTCACTGGTATGTTACCAACAGACCCATTCTCTCCTTTTGATCTGATTGTCTTCCAGATAATCTTAGTGTCCATAACCCAACCTACCTTCTCAGACACCATGTGAATCCATTTAAACTCAACACTTACCAACAAATTCATAATAAAAGGTATTTTACCCCTAACAAATTCAACTCAATCCGTAAAAATGTACTTGGTCACCCCTCAAGTATCTCCCCCTACAGGAAGCTATAGACTTTTTTAATTCCACGTTCATTAACATCCTGAATAAATTTGCTCCTCCAAGAACAATAGGAGTTAAATCTAACTTTGCACCTCGGCTAACCAAGGAAACAAGACCTCTACTAAAAACAAGAGATAAAGATTGTGAACACTGGCACACTAACAAAACCCAAGCTAATATACAGGCCTACCTTGAACTAAGAAACATAGCCAAAAAAGAAAAAAGAAAAATCAGGCGAGATAAAATTAACCATTACAGTGATAGCCAAGCAAAACATTAAAATAATAATCAGCAATTTTGGACAGCAATAAAAAAATACTACAACCTGAGAAAGCTAGTACATCCTCCCCAACAACCAATAACACCACAGATAGCATTGAAATGCAATTCAATAAATATTTCACAGAGCTCATCTTAGCCCTTTCAAATAACAACGGCTCTATACCACCTCTACCTCACTCAACATCTAACCTGGATAGCAAGACCTTTTCCATCCAACCTGTCCCTACAGAAAATATTAAAAAAATCTTAAAAAATGAAAACAGCAACCCTAGCTGCTGATCCATTGCATGCAGAATATCTCATAATCTTTGCAGAGACCATCTCTTATCCCATATCCATACTCATTAACGGATTCATCTCAGAACAAAAAGTGTCAACAATTTTAAAAATATCACATATTATCCCATTACATAAAGGTGGAAAATCAACTGAACTGTCCAACTACTGTCCTATTGCAGTCTTATCACCTTTGTCCAAAATGTAGAGAGATGCATTCACTCCCATTTACTAAACTATCTCTTAACTAATAGTCTCTTGTCTAACACTTAGCATGGATTCCAACCAAAACATAGTACTACTACTGCCATAATGTCCTTCACTAATACCATTAATCAGCAGAAAATTGATGGCAAACTTGCATCCTCAACCTTTCTTGACTTATCCAAAGCTTTTAATATTGTCTCTCATAACAAACGTATGTCAGCTCTTTTTGATCTAGAACTTACCCATCCCTTGCTTGCATGGTTCCAGCATTACCTGGCCGGATGCCAGCTGGCAGTAAAATGGTAACACAATCTTTCTCCACTTCTGCCAGTCACTCTTGGAGTACTGCAGGGGTCTATCCTAGGTCCTCTCCTCTTCACCCTTTTACTAACAATCTTCATACTTCTGCTCTGCATGCATCCCTTGTCCAGTATGCAGATGACTCTACCTTCTCAGAGTGATCATTAATAGCAACTTGAGATTCGACAATCACATAGCCTTCTATATCAGAATAAACAATTTCTAACAAACCATACAAAAGCCACCATTGCTAGAACTCACTTTGTCTCTACCCACCTTTATACATCCCCCCATTTTCACTAACCTAAAGAAATCATATCTAACTAAACTTGACACCTTCTACAATAAAACTGCAAAGTTTGCCACTGAATCTACGTACAAGTCTCATCACTGCCTGACACTAAGACAACTCACTTGGTTAGAACTGCCTAACCTCCTAGCCTACAACCAACTGACAATATCCCATCGATTATTCTACCAACCAGACAAAATCCCTATCCTTCACAACATCCTCCAACCCTATCCTACTAATCGAGTCCTTTGTTCCAAAAACAAATCATTATTAAAGATCTCTACAGCTAACAACATAGGTGGAGAAACCCTCTACTCTAACTACATAGGTAAATTCTGAAATTCTCTCCCCCTTAACATAAAAACTACAATAAACACTGCAAGCTTTAAAAAGATCCTTAAAACCCATCTATGTGATACATGGATATGTTTTTTGTATTAACCCTGGTTAATAGCAAACTATTTTTAATTACTAGCCTCCCTTGGAACAGTATTACATAACTGCTGTACATCATTTGAGCTCTGTTGTAGTAAACTGCTTTTCAACCTTATTTGAACTCTGACAATACTTACTGTAAAGAAAATGATGTATAAATCTCTGCAAACTGTAAAAATGTTGTACTGTTTCAATGTAATAATTACTTTACTGTATGTTCTATATCATGGTGCATAAGCATCCATTTTTGAATGTTTATATGTCTGTCTCTGTTCTATTACTGTAGCTTTGTACAATCTTTAGATGTATTTTCATGGAGTTTTTCTCCCCAGGCCTCCACTGAAAAGGGGAAGCTTGTCCGATCAGACTTTCCTGGTAAACAAATGTAAAATAAATAAATAAATACAATCTTTCAGTCTTGTCGGTCTTCCCTGCTAGCTACCCTAACCCTCTTACCATCCTCGTACATCCCTTACATTCTTCTCCAAATTAGCTTCTCTTAATGCATGAAACATTTCCCCCACCTTCCCTACTTCCATCCTGGTTCTTCCTTAGTTAATCACCTTCTATTATACCCAGTGCTTATACCCTTTTTCATTTCTTTCCTATACTCCCATTCCCACCTTTTAATCTGGTCAAAAAAAAGGCAAGCACATCTCACACATGGCCATGCAGGGCTTCAGAATCAGTTATCATTTTGCTTGCATTATGCGTGATGGGTCACAAACAGCAGCGTCAATGCTCAAGTAAAGCTGGAGCTGCTCACCATGACCAAGAAGCTAAACTACTACTATGCTCTATATATATATATCAGCCTTAGCCAGCACCAACAGTGTACATGAACTGAGAAGTACTGTGTGGCAGTTAGCGCATACAACATAAGGTACAGCTGCTTAGCATCAAGGACTTCCCTTTGTAAAGTACTGTACTGCCTTTGTATGATGGATTGTACCCCAAAGGTCGTGTCCCGAGGAGTCTTTGTTGAATCTCTTATTCTTTCATTCTGGAAATATGCGACACCCAACTGTGGATTTTCCTGAAACCTTTAGTCTCCCTGCTAGTGTAGCTAAGCCTGTAAATTAAGTGCTTTATACACTACAAGTGAGGAAGGCTGTATGTATTGTGCTCTTTCAGTGTGCAACTGTGTAACACCCAACTGGTGTGTTTTTCTGTATAGGCTGTTGACTGATTGTGATTGTGGCTCTGTCTATTGATGAAGTTTTTTTTTTCATACTAAAAATGAGGAAGGTTGTGGGTTTAAGTCCCCATGGGTGTATATGCTTTTTGGCCTTTTTTGTATACATTCATTCTGCAAGTTTGTATTACCCAAGTGCTGTATGTTTTTCTGAAGCTCTTTATTTCACTACTACTGTAGCTCAGTTCATAAATTAAATCCTTTACATAGTGCAACCGAGAAAGATTATGGATTCCTATGCCCTAGGGGTTGCACGTATGCACATCTTTATTACACTTCTATTTCTTCTATTTCTCCTACCTTCTCCCATCTCTATTTCAATTATGTAACTGTGTATATATTTGATTTGTTAAATCTTTTACAGATATATTGTTTGCCAGATTGTCTATGTTTGTTCATAAATATAAACCATTGCAATTTTTACCCTACACATTGCTTTTGTTATATTATGATGTAACCCGGGTTAAGCTTGTAATTGGTCTCTGCTGTACCCTGGTAAGTAGAATTAATTATATGAATGAATGAATGAATGAATGAATAAATACATGGTCTTTTTGCAGTCCCTGCTGTAGCCACACACGCGCACACACACAAACACGCGTGTGCGCATGCACACACACACACACACACACACACACACACACACACACACACACACACAATAAACAGATGATCAAGTTCACAATGTTTCTGAAACCAAGTCATATTCTGGAAACTGCTGTTGAAAGCAAGAGCCATAAAACACAAATCATTTTTTAATTACTTGTGATATCACTTATGTAATTCTTTTTATTGAAATTATTTTTTGACAAATTTTGTCTGAAGAAGGCTCTTGCATGAAATTATTCAGTATATCGCAAGAAGTAAATATTTTGTTATTATTTTTATAACTTTCTTTTATTTGCTAATGGAGGACTATTTATAGTACTCTGGAGACTATATACATTATAGCTTAAGACGATTTCTTCTCTACAGTGAGTTACTTGACATGATTAACAGTGGTGGTTTATTGAATAGTCCAATGACTTTAATTTTATATATATATATATATATATATATATATATATATATATATATATATATCTTAATTATAGCATTTAATGTGAATAGATTATATAACTCCATCAAAATACCCTGTCTTTGTTTGATTTACTTATGTTTTCATAACTGGATTGACCCAAATTTGGCTTGCCCATTTTCAGATAGGTTTTGGGGAATTTCCAATAGTTACACATAAAACAAATACATAACTTATACACTGTTATAAATAAAATAGACAAGTAAGTAAAGAGCACATTATACATGAACCATTTTACAACCTGAAACATGTAGGCTAACAAATTACAATTATAAATACAAAACAGTGTCAATTATACTTGTTGTTATAATCTGTCAATCACTGTGAAACCAATAGGTATGCATGATGAAGCCAAAAAGCAAATAAAAACATCAGATAAGAAATAATCATCAAAATTAAGTGCTCTGAACATAGCACAATTTAAAATATAAAAGCAACCTGAAAACTGCAGTCTTATTTACAACCTGAGAAACTGCCAAAATGACAGCCTTTCTTTCACCCTCCCAGACTTCAAATGTAGGAAAAGAGCATCCTCTAGATTAGGTCCTGCCATTTAGAATCATATTCCCATACAAGTAAAAACTCAAAATAGAATTAAGGCCCTTAAACATGCTCTCAAAGATCATCTTCTTAATATAGCCCAGTGCAACAGCTTCCGTGACAATGGTTGCTACCAGGTAACGATTCCAGGTCTCATTAATGTGTTAATGTCCTTGCACATGAATCCTTATATGTTCTTCTAAATATTATCTGATATTCCCTATTGTATATATCTATGTGCACAATTCTTGTTTATAACTTATGTTTTATCAATGTATTTGTACTTGTTGATAACCCTTGTTTATTGCCAGTGTTATTATCACTTACACTTTGTATACTCTGGTCATGGAGAAGCTCCAATGGCTGACAATGGCCTGCTGTACAGACTCCAAAAAAACTTCACTGAATAGTAAGTGAACTGAAAACAAGAGAGCAAGATACATCCATGCCAAGAAAAAGAGGAAAAGATAAGGAGCTAAAGATAGAATAAGAAAATCTAAGGTATCATGTGCCTAAGAAAGAAAAAGAGCAGAGAGTAAAATAAAGAGTATGTGTTGGCTTGTGGGTTTGCAATTAATGGTTAATGTTTATTTACCTACTATTTAGGAGTTCTAGTTTAACAAGATAACCATATACATAATCTGCACTGATTAAAAAATCACATGTTGAGACAGGATATACATTAGTTAAGAAAAGATAGAAGTTAAGGGGTGGTATGCGATTCTACATGAAACACAGTCGACTTGAGTTCTAAGACTGGATTTGAAGCATTTTTGAACAGAGATTCCTGGACCATCTTAACTCAAGGGACAGTGTAGTGCACTCATCAGTTAGGTGTGTACTGGGTGTTCTGTTACCTGTTTTGCTAGATTTTGTTTTTTGAAAGAGATGTCTACTGGTAGATCTCAGCTCCATACTGGTAGTGTACCCTATAGTGCCTTTTTTAGGCAATGTCCAGAGGACCAAATTACCACCATAACAACTACAAGCAAATGTAATCTGAGGGTTATGCTACTCAATGCTAGATGTCTCAATCTCAAAATGCACTTGTTCAAAGTGCTCCTCAAAATGGAGAACATTGACATTTGTGCAGTAATGGAGACCTGGTTCAAGGCACCTGAAAGCACTCCTGTGCTACCAGGCTATAACTCATACCACACCCATCGGCCCCAAAATATGGATCGAAGCCCTAAAGACAGTGGTGTCTCTATATTCATAAAGGATATGTACACCTCCAGGCTAGTCGCCCAACATAACTCAGAGATACTCCAGGTACAACTAACAGTAGGCAAAACTGCAATACAGGTTGTTGCCTGCTATAGACCCCCCACCATGCCCCAGGAATCCCACTGCATATTCCTAAACAGCCTGGAAAATATAAAGGTCCAACCCAACATCCTCATACTGGCTGATTTTAACTACTCCTCCATTAACTGGGAAAACTACTCAAGTAGCAACACATGTGCTCAACATTTCCTGGAATTCATCAATTCCAATGCCCTGGACCACCTCATTTGTACCCCCACTAGGAGTAGCAACATCCTCAATCTGGTTATCACTAATATGGGCAACCGTTGCTCTACACCAATTGTCAACTCCTCCCTAGTCAGATCTGACCACAGGTTAGTCACCATGAATATCCACATCCCACCTGCACCTCCAGCAAAGGAAACCACTGTAAAAAAAATTTCCAAAGCCAACTTTGGGCTTCTAAAAACTGAGGTGGATAACTTTACATCACCCATGCAAATGGAGAATAAATGCAGGACTGCAGAATCATACTCCAATGCACTGTACGAATACATACACAAATGCATGGAATGGGCCATTCCCAATAGAACCAAGATGCTCTCCTCCAAAAAAAGGAAGACAGTCTGGTGGTCCCTTGCCATAAAAAAATTCTACAACAGAAGGAAGAAACTGTTGCAGAACAAGGCGAAGTTTCAAGACTGGAAAAACTCCCTTGTCAGCCTTAACAAAAAGCTGAGATCCCTCATCAAATCCTCTAAAGCTGCCTATGAAAACAAAATTGCAACAGATACTAAAGACAACCACAAGGCCTTCTATAGTTATGTCAAAAATCTACAAGGCAATGCTCAGATCTGCTTGGAGCTAATACACAATGGTAACACCTACACTGAGCCAACAGACATTCCCAATATACTGGCTGACTAATTCAGTGCCAACTATACCCCCCTCTCACCCCCCTAAAGAGACAATCACAATACCTGAAGAATGCCAAGGAACCAATATTACAGTTGCACAGGCTACAATCGCACTGTCCAAGACCAAGAATACAGCTTCCATGGGACCTGACAACATACCGGGCTGTGTTCTACATGAATTGCAAAATGAACTGGCACCACACTTGAGTGCCCTTTTCAATCACAGTCTCATTTCATGCTTTGTTCCCACCAAATGGTGCACTGCTACAGTCATCCCACTCCACAAAGGGGGTACGACTATGGACCCTGGGAACTACCGCCCCATTAGCCTGAGTCTGGTATGTAATGCTATGGAGCACTTCATTATGTACCTAATAAATAAGGACATAGGGAATTTCCAGACTCTAGACCCCACGCAGTTTGGATTTGTTAAGGGTAGATCTTGTCTGCTCAACCTGATAGACTTATTCAAGTCTGTCACCAGTGTGTTGGATGAAGGCAAGACAGTTCACACAGTCTACCTCAGTCAGGCCAAGGCCTTCGATTCAATTCCTCACTCAAGAAACATAGATAAACTGACTAAATTACACATCAACCCCTATGTCACAAAGTGGGTTGCAAACTGGCTCACTGATAGAACTCACAAAGTGAAAGTAGCAGACTCCAAGTCAGACTACCAATCAGTCACGAGTGGAGTCCCATAGGGTTCGTGGTCTTGGGTCCTCTCCAGTTTGGCATCTACTTTTCTGAAGTCCAGGCCAAAACCAAGGGAATCTAGCTGACCAAGTTCACAGATGAATGTAAACTGGGAGCCATTACTACCTCCCCAAATGATGTAGACATTCTACAGAAGGGCCTCACAGAGACCAGTGACTGGTGTCAGAACTATGGCCTTAAGCTCAATGCCAAAAAAATGCATCATTATCCCCTTCAGGAAGAAAAATGTACCTGTGAACTACCACATCAGTGGTAGTCCAGTGAACACTGAAGGTATCATAAGAGATCTGGGAAGTGGATAGCAACCTATCCTTTGATAATCACATTGCCACTGTGGTCAGAAAATCCTTCTGTGTGGCACATCTCATTACAAAGGGTTTTGCCTCCAGGAAGAAAGAGGTCATTGTCCCACTCTACTCTGCCCTCATTAGACCAATTATCAAGTACAATGCCCCATTCAGCATGTACCTCACTAGACATATGCGACAACTAGAAAGACCACAAAAATATCTCACCAAGAGGATCCTAGGCCTTAAACACTTCCCCCATGTGGAAAGTCTAAAAAAACTCCAACTTTTCTCAGTATCATATCGCCTACTTAGTGGCGATCCCTGCTTGACCTACAAAGCCATGTCAGATCCAGCACTGCTAAATATGCTACATTTAAAAAAAAAAAACAATCTCTTCGTGCCACACACTCCAAAGACCTCAACCTCATTACCACAATCAACAGAACTTGTTGGAGGGACAGGTTCCTAACCCAGAGACTGCCCATGCTCTGGAATAGACTTCCCTTACACGTCAAGCAGAGCATCTCAATGGCCCTCTTCAAGAGAAATCTTGACGAGTGGATGGGAAATAGAAAATTCACCACAGGGATTATTTCAGTGCCCCTGCTGGATGTAGGCACTGGAAAATAATGTCGGGAGGCATGTTGCCAGGGACTCTTTTGGGCTAGGCTTGTAAAGGCTCCAGGGCCATTAGCCTAGTACACTCCTATGAACCTAAGAGAGTAGGGAATTAAATGTATGGCATGACTCTGAGAATAATTTTTATAGGTGGATATTTAGTGTGCATACCTGATTTTGGTTTTGAAAGTCATCCTGTTTATCTTTTGGAGTACTGCTCAGTGGTGTGTTTGCGATGGGAGTGGGCAGCACATTCTACTATTTATCAAAGGCTAATAATATTTACAAGTATACAGATTTTTTTGCAATGAGAAGTGAATTTGTTAGAAAAATTTTGGTATGTGGGACAATACAGCTCTTAATTGTGCATAGTGCTTATATCTTCTTGTTGATACCTGTTAAAGGAATATTGCATGATTTAACATATAAAAAACATATTCATGTTAGTTTGGAGACTGAGAATGGGTAGGTCACTGTGGTTTTTCTCAAATGAGATTCATGTGATTGGTAGCAGTCACAAATTTTCATTGTGCTACAACTGATTTCTAATTTTGTTTTTAGAGTAGGTAAAAAAAGTATAGTTGTGTAAAATATTACCATAACCTTAGATGTCCTTCTCTTCTATATGCTGCTGTATCCATAACATAAGAGAGTCTGCCTCTGGTTGGCTTGTATGTCCGGCCATTTTACAAAAGTTAGCTGCTACTACGAAGGTACATGTGACGACCCGCATCACTCAG
Source organism: Protopterus annectens (assembly GCF_019279795.1). Taxonomy (NCBI): domain Eukaryota; kingdom Metazoa; phylum Chordata; order Ceratodontiformes; family Protopteridae; genus Protopterus; species Protopterus annectens. The sequence continues at coordinate 946,043,566 of NC_056725.1, read as the reverse complement.
CATATGTCAGCCATAAACAGACGTCAGGTATAAAGCAGATGCCAGCACGTGCCTACCTCAGAACTGGATGCCTCCAGAAACCAGCGACTATGGAGTGGGTACTCAGGAGTCAGGCAAATGTCAAGGGGAAGGCAGGTGGGTAACTATACAGCAGCATATAGAAGAGAAGGACATCTAAAATTATGGTAAGACTTTACACAACTACACTATGTCCTTCTATTCATATGCTGCTGTATCCATAACATGAGGGAGAGTGCAAAAGCTCATGATATTAAGAATTGGATGGAGGTACAGAGACATTTTCCACAAAGCCATGAAGAACGGCCCTGGCAAATCCTGCACTGGACCTGGAAGTGATGTCCAACTTATAGTGTTTAGTGAAAGAGTGGACAGATGACCATGTAGCTGCTTCTAAAATGGCAGCTGTATCCAAACCGTTAAAGAAAGCACCAGAGGAGGACAAAGCCCTATTGGAGTGTGCCTTCACTAGGAGGGGGAGCCTCTTGCATTTAATGTTTAGCAAAAGGAAATAGTTTTAGAGATAAAGGAGGAAATGGTTTGCTTGGAAACTGGGTGTCCCAAAGCTCTTGGGTGATAGGAGACAAAGAGACTATCAGATTTATGGATGGATTTGGCCAAATAGTACCTGAGTTGTCTATGTACATACAAGGAGTGAAGGATCCTTTCAGCAGAGGTTTGAGGTGAAGAGAATAAGGCAGCAAAATTAATGGCCTGATTCAAGGAATGTTCATTAACTACTTCGGGCCTGAAGGATGAGTTAGTGCATAAGCAAACCCTGTCCTTGTGGATCACAGTGAAAGGAGGAGAGGCCATGAGGGCTTGCAGTTTGGAGACCCATCTGGCTGAAGTAATGGCTGCCAAGAGGATAGTTTTCCATGTGCAGCACTGGACAGAGCAGTCCTTGGCTGGCTCAAAGGGTGGTAAGGTCAACTTTTTCAATGTAAAATTAAGGTCCCAGGGGATGGGCTTCCTTGGAAGTCTAAGATGTAGTATCCCCTTTAAAAAGAGCTTAACTTCCAGTCTGGCAGCCAGAGGAGGGGTGAGAGGTAGACATGTGGAGATGGCAGATAGGTGTGCGTTAATTGAAGAGTGTGACAAGCCAGAGTTCATCAGTTCACACAGGTAAGACAAAACCACTGCAGGTTCTACAGTCATTGGTTGGATATTTTGTTTTAGACACCAAACAGAAAACCTTTTCCAGTTAGATAGATAGGATTTTCTGGTAGTGGGTTTTCTCACCTCCTGTAGAACCTGAAGCACGCCCTTGGTGTAAAGGTGCCTGAAGGGAATCAATGCACTATCACCCACAGTGTAAGGTTCAGGGTGAATATTTGGGGGTGTATGAGAGTTCCCGTCTCCTGTGTGAGCAGGTCCATCTGGTGGGGTAATTTGTGGTGATTGCCCTTGGCAAGATGATGTAATAGGGGGAAACAATGCTGCCTTGGACAAAAGGGGATCACCAACAAGATTTGACGTTGCTCTCTCAATCTTCATCAGATCGTTTTGTAAGCGAGAGAAGGGGGGAATGCATAAACTAACATCCCCTTCCATGGAAAGGAAACAGCATCCACCCTCCATGCCCCAGGAGAGGGTATGCTGGTGCAGAATATTAGGAGTTGTTTGTTCATGAGGGAGGCAAAAAGGTCTATCTGTGGTATAACCCACTGATGGACCAGGACCAGGATCACATCCCTGTTTAGCATCCATTCGTGGGATTCAGTCATGGTCCTGCTTAGAGCATCTGCCATCACATTTTCTGCAGAGGTATGTATATGGCTAGGAGGTTTACTTGTCTATGCTAGTCGCTTTCCCATTCCTGTAGAGCCAATCTGCATAGGCAGTAGGACTTTGTCCCTCCCCCATTTGTTGATGTACCACAGCGCAGTGGTATTGTCTGTGTACGATCTCAGCACACCAGGTAGAACCTGATCCTTGAAGATTTGGAAGGCCAATATCAAGACTTTCATCTCCTTGATATTGATGTGTTCCTTCTGTTAGGCCCAGGGACCAAGTGCCTGTCACGCTCCATTCTCCTAAGGTTGTGTCCTAACCTGAGTCTGAAGCATGTGTACAGATCCTGGTTGGGGGAAAAGGGTTGCAGGGAAGACCTGGATTGGCAAAGATCTGGGCAACCCAGCAATTTAATTCCCTGGAACGGCAGGGAAGCAGGGGTACCATAAACACCAGAGGGTGCAGGTGTTGTTTCCAGATTGTCCATAAGTACCACTGGAATTTCCTCATGTGTAGCCTTGCTAAGGGCATCATGGAAATGGTGGAGGCCATGAATCCCAGGAGCTTCAAACTCCCTGGCTGACAGGGCTTGGAGAGGGAGAATCTTCTGGAAATAGGATGTGAGGGACAGAAACTTGTCTGGAAGGAAACAGGCCATCATTTGTCCTGTTAAAATCCTGCATCCTACGAAGACATAGGTTCATAGGTTGGTACTAGGCTATCAGCCTAGGGCCTATGCAAGCCTAGCCATAACAATTCCCTGGATATTTCTTCCCACAATATTTACTTCTCTGTACCCCTGTCTAGCAGGGCGACTGACATGATCCCTGGGGTGAATTTCCTATCTCCCATCCAATCATCAAGGTTCCTTTTGAATAGGGCCAATGATGTGCTCTGCTTGACATGTATGGGCAGTCTATTCCAGAGTATGGGGAGTCTCTGGGTCAGGAACCTATCCCTCCAGCATGTTTTGTTCATTGTGATGACAAGGTTTAGATCCCTGGAGCATGTGGCTCTGAGGGATTGGTATATCTTTAAGTGGAGCATGTCCAACAGCTCAGGGTTTGACATGGCCTTGTATGTTAAGCAGAGATCGCCTCTGAGTAGATGATATGCCACAGAGTATAGCTGGAGTTTTTTTAGACGGTCAGCATATGGCATCTGCTTTAGGCCTGTGATTCTTTTAGTGAGGTATTTCTGTGGCCTTTCCAGCTGTTGCCGATGTCTTTTGAGGTACATACCAAACGGGGCATTATACTATATAATGGGTCTAATGATGGATGAGTACAGTGGGACAATGACCTCCTTTTTTCTGGATGGAAAGCCCTTCGTGATGAGGTGTGCCACATGGAAGGATTTCCTAACTGTTGTGGCGATGTGGTTATCAAAAGTGAGACCACTGATCACCTGTGTCCCTAAGTCTGTCATCACACTTTCGATGTTTAGTGTCCTGCCACCTATGTGGTAATTCATGGGTACATGTTTTATTCCAAAGGGGATAACTATACATTACTTGGCATTAAGCTTGAGCCCATGGCTCTGGCACCAGGCATCTGTTTCTGTAAGGCCCTTTTGTAGAATATCCGCATCATTTGGGGATTCAATAATGCCTCCCAGTTTGCAGTCATCTGCAAACTTTGTTAGCCAGAGTCCCTTAGTGTTGGCCTGTACTTCAGAGAAGTAGATGCAAAACAAGAGTGGTCCCAGGACTGAACCCTGAGGTATTCCACTAGTCACTTGTATGGAGCTGGATTTGGAATCAGCTACTTTTCCAGTCTGGGTTCTGTCAGTAAGCCAGTTGGCAACCCATCAAGTGACATAGGGATTTATGCCCAGCTTAGTAAGTTTATCTATGATTCCAGAGTGGGGTATGGTTTCAAAGGCGTTTGTGAGGTCCAGATAGGCTGTGTGGACTGCCTTACCCTCGTCCACAGATCTGGAGACTGATTCGAAGAAGTCAATCAGATTCAGGAGACAAGATCGGCCCTTCACAAACCCAAACTGGGTGGGGTCCAGTGTTTGAAGGTTGCCAATGTCTTTGTTTATAAGTTCCATGGTAATGAGTTCCATGCCCTTGCAGATCAGGCTTGTCAGACTGATGGGATAGTAGTTCCTGGGATCCAAGGCAGATCACCCTTGTGGAGTGGGATAACTGTAGCTGTGCACCACTCAGTGGGCATGAAGTCTGAGGCGAGGCTATGATTAAACATGACACTTAGGTGAGGTGCCAGTTCATTTTGTAGTATATGTAGTACACAGCCTGGGATGTCATCTAGTCCCATGGATGCTGTATTCTTAGCTTTGGAGAGTGTGGTTTCTACCTGCATGGCCGTGATTACTGGAATTTGGCAATCTTTTGGTATTGAGATGGGCCCTTTAGGGGGTGAGAGGGGGGAGAAGTTGGCACTAAATCAATCTGCCAGGATATTGGCAATATCCTTGGGATCAGTATATTTAATGCCATTCTGTTGTAGCTCAGAACAGATGTGAGCATTGCCATTTAGATTCTTGACATAACTATAGAATGCCTTGTGATTGTCTTTGAAATCTTTAGCAATTTTATTTTCGCAACTAGCTTTTGAGGATTTTATGAGGGATTTCAACTTCTTACTGAGACTGGTGAGGGAGTTTTTTGCATCCTGTGATTTTCCTCTTCTCTGCAACAGTTTTTTCTTTCTGTTGTATAGTTTGTTTATAGCAGGGGACCACCAGATTGGCTTCCTTTATTTGGAGAAGAGTATCTTGGTTCTATTTTGGATGGCACGATTCATGCATGAGCGGATGTGCTCGTACAGTGCCTTAGTGTAGGATTCAGCAGTCGAACTTTCAGATCCTGTCTGCATGGGTGTCGTGAAGCTTGTCACATCTGACTTCAGTAGCATGAAGTTGGCTTTTGAGAAGTTTTTTAAGGAGGTCTCCTTACTGTGGGGTGGGGGTGGGATGTGGATGTCAAGGGTGATTTGATTATGGTCAGACATGACCAATGAGGGGGTGACCACTAGTGTGGAGCATCTATCTCCCATGTTGGTAATGACCAGGTCTAGGATATTGGAGCCCCTGGTGGGACAATGGATTTGTTGATCCAGGTCGTTGGAATTTATGAATTCCAAGAACCGTTGGGAAAAGGAGTTGTTACCTGAGTAGTTTTCCCAGTTAATGGCAGGATAGTTGACATCACCCAGTATTAGGATGTTTGGTTGTATCTTAATATTTTCTAGTATGTTTAGAAAGGTGTAGTGGGAATCTTGGGGCATGGTGGGGGATCTGTAGCAAGCTACAATTTGGATTGCAGTCTTACCTAGTGTTAGATGCACCTGGAGAATTTCAGATTCATTGTGTTGGGCAACTAGCCTGGAGGTGTGAATATCCTTGGTGAATATAAACACTCCTCCACCTTTAGTGTTTTGGTCTTAGTTTTGTGGCTGAAAATTGTGGAAAGAGTTATAGCTTGGCATTGCAGGGGTGCTCTCTGGAGCCTTGAACCAGGTCTCAGTTACTGCACAGATATCGACGTTCTCCATTTTTAGGAGTGCCTTGAGAGAGTGCATTTTGAGGTTTAGACTTCTAGCATTGAGTAACATTACCTTCAGATTTTGCATGCTTGTATCTGTTACAGTGGTGGTTTGATCCCTTGAACCTTGCCTAAACAAGGCACTATAGGGGTGGAAAAAGCTTTAGCCATTAACCTGAATCCCAGGGGTGACAGGTGCAGACCATCTCTGGCAAAGCATTGTGGTTTGCTGATCATGTCTTCCCAGGCAGACAAATACTGGATGCCCTTTGAATGACACCAGAAGCTTAGCCAATTGTTGAAGTCAATCATTTTGTCCTTATACTGTGGTGTCATTCTGGGCAAAGGCAGGATGCTACTCAGGGCTAAGGTCATACATGCCTGGGCCACTTAATCCAAGAGCTCTTCCATGTCTCTTTTCATGTAGTCCAGGGAGGTACATCTCAAGTCATTCACTCCAGCATGGACAATGACAGAGTCGTATTTCCACTTGTTGTGGAGTGACTTGAGTGCATGCGTTATGTGGCAGATCCTGGCACCCGACAGGCAGCTCACTGTAATTTTCTCCTTGTTCAGCCTGGTGAGTGGGACATCAGTGTGCCTGACTATAGAGTCACCTATGACTAAAGTGTTGGGTACATTGTCTTGCCTTAGGGGCTGTTGTTGGGTGGCACACTGGTGTTGTGAGCTGTGTGTCACTTTGGTTGTGAATGGTGCTTGTTTGCATTTCAGCTTCAGAGGTCCTTGTTGCTTGGGCAGGTTAATGTTAAGGGCCTCCGCATATGTGGGTTTAGTGTTGCTATGTGTGGGTGTTGATGGTGTGGGTTTTGAAGGGCTATGAGTTGCTTGAGGTGTAATGCAGGTGTTAACCTTCTCCTCTTGACTGTCTAGCACAATCTTGGCCAGAGAGAACTTTGCTTTCAGTTTGGCTATGTATGTGCCTCTCTCGCAGGTTGTAGTGTTGGGTGGTAGGAGGAGATGATTGTCTGTGTAGATGAGGCAGTTGCAGCATTGCCCCAGTATGCCCAGATTCACCTGGTGGACATGGGAAATCACCGGAAGCTTACCCTTGGACATGCCTGTTTAGGTGCTTTTTTGTAAAGTTTAAGAGCTGTTTTCCCTTACCTTTGCAAGGTACTTTGCAATTATAGGCTGTTTAGTGCCTACGATTAATTTCTCCTTATTGACAAGGAGAGCTGAGTGCTTGTATCAGTTTCAGGCTTCCTAGTGCTTTCCAGCAGGTTCTAGAGCAAGTGATAGTCACAGGGGTTCAGATTTTAGTGCTACTACTAAGAAACCAGCTAGTTCTAAGGGAAAATTTGAAGAGCAGACTTTCTGGCCCCTGGAATAGTTTAACTGTAGCCTCGCAGTGCTGCACAATGCAAAAAATGTGCAAACACACACGTTTTTAAGCCAGAAAGTTGAAAGGGATAGACATCAGCCCAAAAAGGCTAATAAAATTACAATTTCAGATGATCCTGAGAGGGTGTCAGGGAAGATTTGTGAAGGTTTACAGTGAATCCCAGGTGCCTCAAGAGGGAGATGGTGAAGTCTAGATGTTGTTGGACCAACTGTGGGGATGATGCCTGGATAAGGATATTGTCCAGATAGGGAAAGAGTTGGATCCTCTGCATTTTGGCAAAGGCCATAACACGTTTTGAACACTCTTGGGGTTGTAGAGAGACCAAATGGCAAAGCACAGAACTGAAAATGCCCATAACCCACTGAGAAATGAAGGAGTTTCCTGAAAAGAGGATGGCTTGGAATATGTAAGTAGGCATCCTTTATATCTAAGGACACCATGAAGGCCTGAGGGAGGATAAGGGAAAGGAAAGTCATAAGGGGTAGCATCCAAAAGGAGGGGACCTTGAGGAGTGTGTTTAGATGGGACAAATCCAAGATAGGTCTCTAGGGACCTTCTTTCCTGGGGACCAGGAACATCCTGAAGTAGAATTCTTTTCCTCTTGATCATGGAGGTACCTATTAAATTGTGCTTGAGAGAGGAGGGTCTGCAGAACTGGGTAAAGGAAGCCATTTGGTCTTGAGGGGGTTGAGGGATGCCTCTTAAGGTAGGTCTGGTTTCCCACCCCATGAAATATATCGAAAAAACAGATGAGGCTCGCCACAGTAAATCTATAAAAAAACACGTTTAATCACTGCAGTACAAAGTAAGCGCTTTCACATCTTTCCAACGCTTCATCAGACAGATGTATAAGCGCTTACTTTGTACTACAGTGATTAAACGTGTTTTTTTTATAGATCTGCTGTGCAAGCCTCATCTGTTTTTTCGATATATTTCACTTTGTTCTGAAGAGGGGTCTGCTTCCCAGAATCTTTTTTTACCTTTGGGTGGCATGTCTCTGGAAGGCCTTCTCACAAAGGTAGTTTTAGCTGGATAGTTCCTGTGGAAGTGGGGAACCGGGGAGACAAATATGTGCCTGAGGTCCTGGAGCTCTTTGCCCTTCACCTGAAGGGCCTTAAAGAGTTCAAAAGCTGCTGAACCAAACAAAGCCTTGTTATCCAAGGGAGCATCCATGACTTTTGACTTAATGTCATCAGGCAGCGACTGTAGCCTAAGCCAGGGATATCTCTTGATGACAGAACCTGAGGCTGCAGCCCTTGATGAAGCCTCCACTGCATCCTAACTACATTTAATGGAGTGTCTAGTTACTTGACTGCAGGAATTTAACAGATTAGAGATCTTAGCTTTAATAGGGGAATCAGAAAGGTCACCCAATTATTTATTAGCATCAGTAAGAAGGGCCAAGGAATATTTGGCCACATGAGTTTGGTAGTTTGTGGCACTAATGGCTAAAGTAGCAGAGGTATATACTTTTTTGTACAGTCTTTCCATTATTCTGCTTTCCTTATCCGAGAGTAGGAGGGAAGAGGAGGGGTGAAGTTTGGAAGTTTTATCTGCAGCCACAGAAATCATGGATGAGTCTGCAGAAGGGGCCTTAAAGAGGAATTCTGCATCTTCCGGGTCTTTATAAAATCTGTCTGGGCACTTTGGTGCAGGGGGTTGTGAGTCTGGTGCTTTAAAGGCAGCCAATAAGGCATCCAAGAAGGCAGGAAGCACAGGAGGAACTGCAGACGGATTAGGGAACTCCATTTGTAAGAGGTCATAATACCTCTTTTGAGTCTCAGTAACCTGACTGCAGTCCCACTTAAAGAAGTCCTTCATTTGCACTATTATTTCCCCAAAGGTAATGTCTTTCCCTGGGGAATCCATTCCATTTGACTCCTCCGCTAGAGAAGCATACCCCAGAGGGGAGGCAATTTGGTATGTCTAAGTTAGGGATTCATCCCCTGAAGAATCCTTTACTTCAGAGGAAATATGAGCTAAAATGTTGCCCTTAGGAGCAGAGACTCAAGGGGCCTGGGCAGAGGCCTGGTGTAATGCAAGGAAGGCATTAAGTAGACACCGACTAAAGGACTGCCAGTCAGGTGCCTGGTCAGATGGTACAGACAGTTGAGAAGGAGCAATATGTTTTGATTTTTATTTTTTCATTTTGAGAGCATCTGACAAAGATATGTTTGTTATGCAATGCAGGGAAGGAGGGCAGGATGCCGGGCAGCACTCCACAACATCAGAAATTTTGAAGTTATGTACCTACCATAACGTTCCATGTTAGTTGTCTTCTCTCGCCTTCTTTCTTGTTGGAGGGGTTCGGAGCTGAATCTCGGCTCCGACTCTGCACTTGCTAAGCTCGAGAGCTAATTTTACCAGCTCGAGGCAACCCTATATCCCATGATGCAAGGCGGAGATTACTCAGATCTCGTTTGGTAGCTAAAGAAATAGCAGTATTTTCTTCCAACTTAAGAGGAGGAAGAAAATAAGGATACTAAATAACATCGTAAACCTCTAGAAAGGATCAACATAATCTAGTGACACTAGGAGTTGAACAGCTAGAAAAAAGGTAATAACCTCTTAATAGAAGATGTATAATCTTCCCGGTCTGAGCAGGCTAGGGGGATGGAGGGCGGGACGCAAGAAAGAAGGCGAGAGAAGACAACTAACATGGAACGTTATGGTAGGTACATAACTTCTAAATGTTAAGTTGTCAATCTCGCCTTCATTCTTGCTGGATGGGACCGCGTCCCTAGCACCTCTATCCTGGGTGGCTCAATGGAACAGACTCTTGAGAACGGTGGAACCAAAATTTGCTCTGTCTCTGGAGACCAAATCTAATTTGAAATGTGAAACAAAGGTATGAGGAGAGGCCCATGTGGCTGCTGCACAAACAGTGTCTATTGGAAGATTAGCTTGAAAAGCTGTAGATGTAGCTAGAGCTCTGGCAGAATGGGCTTTTGGGTTAGAATGTAACTCTTTGCCTCTGAGCTGATAAATGTAAGTGATCACAGAAGACAGCCACCTTGATAAAGTTACCTTAGAAACTGGAAGGCCTTTCCTGTTCTCTGCATAGGATAGAAATAGTTGATCAGATTTCCTAAAAATTTGTGTCTTATCCAGATAATACCTGAGCTGGCGGTGAACATCGAGATAATGTAACTTTTGTTCAGCTCTATCAGAATAGTTTGAAAAAAATACTGGAAGATCAATGGATTGATTTAGGTTAGTTTGTGATGCCACCTTTGGTAAGAAAGACGGATTAGTTCTTAGGGATACCCTGTCTTTGTGGAATATTAGATAGGGAGGGCGAACACAGAGAGCATGAAGCTCAGATACTCTTCTGGCAGATGTAATGGCAACTAGAAAAAGTGTCTTCCAAGAAAGCAATTTCAAAGAACAGGCAGCTGCAGGTTGGAACGGAGGAAGAATCAAGGATGTTAAAATTAAATTTAGATCCCACTGTGGTGGGGGGGTCTCTAATCGGAGGTTTCAATAAAAAGATACCTCGAAGGAATGCCTTGCAAAGTTTATGTGACATAATGTTGTGGTCCAAAAAGCCTATAGGAAAATTTGAAATGGCTGCCAGTTGAACTTTCACTGTGGAAGAAGGGGATCCTGAATGAAAAATGTCAGCTAGGAAGTCCAATACCGAATGAATTGGAGCAGTATAGGGGTCTATGTTCCTAGCTTTTGCCCAGAAAGAGAAACGTCGCCATTTACTAGTGTAAATCTTTCTGGTAGAAGATTTTAGGGAAGCTACTATGATATCCCGTACAGGATTAGAAATCATAGGAAGCCTGGCTAAGGATAGAAGTGGAGCAACCAAGCAGTGAGGTTGAGAGAGGGTATGGATTGGTGCAGTTGACCCGACTGGTGGGTCAGAAGATCTGGAACTGGGTCCAGATGCCATGGCTGTACCAACAGGTAATGATGTAGGAATGGAAACCATATCTGTTGAGGCCAATAAGGGGCAATGAGAATCAACTTGGCTCTCAAAGCGGTTGCTTTCTGAATTAGCTGAGGTATTAGCGGAAAAGTTGGAAAGGCATAAAGAAGTCCCTGGGGCCAGTCTTGGGTTAGAGCGTCTCTGGGGGGGATGGCCTGGAAGGGGGAAGAGAGAGAAGAAGTCTGGGCATTTGCTGTTTTGAGGTGTAGCAAAAAGGTTGCAGCAAGGAAGACCCCACTTCTGAAAAATCTCTTCCATCACTGACTGTTTGAGAGACCACTCGTGAGGCATGAGAATAGCTCTGATCAATCTGTCCACTATGATGTTGGATTTCCCGGGGACGTGCATTCCTATCAGAAACCGGTGAGAGGAGATTGCCCATTGCCAAAGTCTGAGAGCCTCTTGACACAGTGGATAGGACTTGGTTCCGCCCTGTTTGTTTATATACCACACTATGGACATATTGTCCGTTTGGACTGCAATAGTTCCCAGGGGAAGAGAGTCGTTGAGGGCTTGCAACGTTAAAAGCACTGCTCTCATCTCCAGAACATTTATGTGCAGATAGTACTCGAAAGGTTGCCAAGTGCCATGGACCATTCTGCCCTGATAATGCCCCCCCCCCCACCCGATCAGAGAGGCGTCCGATGTAACCGTGGCAACCGGGGCAAGAGGAACAAATGGTCTGCCTTGATGGATTTGAGGGGACGATATCCACCAAGTCAGATGTCTTTTGCAAGTTGGAGTTACTATGATCTCGTGACGCATGGGAAGTTGTTGAAAGGACCATTGGGTGAATAGCATCCATTGTAGAAGCCACATGTAAAAGCGGGCGAGGGGAAGAAGTGTTATGGCAGCCGCCATAAGACCCAGTACTTTCAGAGCAAATCTGGTCTGAATTTTGTTGCAGAATAGAATCACTTGGACATGTCTTTGAATGTCCAAGATCCTTTGGTCTGTCAACCTTGCTGAAAGTTGTACGGTGTCCAATCTTCTGCCTATAAAAGTAATATATTGACAAGGCAACAAGGCAGATTTTTCGAAATTTATAGAAATTCCTAGCCCTCTGCAAGTGTGAATGGTGTAATTTCTGGCTTGGAGAAGCTGATGCCTGGTGGTGGCAGTGAGGAGCCAGTCGTCTAGATATGGAAACACCTGGAATCCTTGACGTCTCAGGTGAGCTGTAACTACTGCCATGCATTTGGTGAACACTCTGGGGGCTGTAGTGAGTCCAAAGGGCAGGGCTCTGAATTGGAAGTGACTGGTCCCCAGCCGGAAGCAGAGAAATCTTCTGGAGCGTCTGTGAATTTTTATGTGGTAGTACGCATCCTGAAGATCTATCGAGCACATCCAATTGTCCTTGCCCAGAAAGGGCAGAATGGACTGAAGCGTGACCATCCAGAATCTTGATTTCTTTACAAACTTGTTGAGTTTGCTGAGATCTAATATTGGTCTCCAGTCTCCTGTCTTTTTTGGAACTAAAACGAACCTTGAGTAGATTCCGGATCCTATTTGGTCCGCTGGGACTGGCTGGATGGCTCTTTTTACTAGCAGTTTTGATATTTCTAGTACTGCTAATTCCCTTAGACTGGGTGGAACATCTGGAAGGGTTCCCTTTTGTTGAATTGGGGTTTGAACAAAGGGAATTTTGTAACCCTCGGATATAATTGACTGTACCCATTTGTCTTGAGAAAGGGAAAGCCAGGCTATTGGGTACAGCGATAGTTTTCCCCCGACTGCCTCTGAAGGCGGACAATCGGGCAACATCTCAGGGATGCTGGAAGGGTTTGTCAGAAAGAGGCTCTCTGCTACCCTGATTCTGCGGACCACCTCTGCCCCTAGGGTGGCGTCTATTATTGTTACCCCCTCTGCCTCTGGGGGTAAACTGACTTCATGTGTCAGGCGTGACTCCTTGAGATTTGCGGAATCACATTTTCCCTCCCTTCTGTCCTTTGGGGTAAGGTCTAGAAGGGGTGGAGAAACGGACTCCTACGGTAGAAAGAGTCTTGCCATCTTGTTCGCATCTAGTCAAAGTGTCTTTCACTTGAGGACCGAACAAGGTCGAGCCATCAAAGGGGGAGTTTCTGAAAGACGCCTTGAAGGGGTCTGCAAAATTACAAAGGCGCATCCAGGACTGGCGCCTTAAAGCCACTCCTGTGCCTGCGGCCCTACTCGCTCCATCGGCTGCATAAGAAATGAGCCACATGGAGGAGATAGCAATGGAGTTAAGGATTCCTAGCTATGAGCTAATCTTATCCTGAGACCCAGCAGCTGACGGATCCTGTAAAACTTCTCCCAACTCTTTAAGAACATCTCTTTGAAGGCGGGTGAAGTGGCATAAGTAGTTCAGTGATCTCATAGCAAAAGTTGCTGAAGAAAAAATTCGCTTACCATACCTGTCCATAGTCCTAGAATCTTTATTAGGAGGATGGACAGGTACTGAAGGATCAGCTAATTTCTTCTTGGTGGCAGCAGCCACCACCATGGCATCAACTGGGACACCCTTTGTCAAATATTGTCTATCTTGTGGGGTAGTAATAAATTTTGAAGGTCTCCTAGGGATAGGTTCCACCGAATCTGGAGCCATCCATGCCTTCAGAGCCACTACCTCCATGAGAGGGTCGAAAGGCGGAGACACCCAGGAGGTGGAGGGTCGAGATCCGAACGCCTCCAGTTATACTGACTCATCCTCGGAGGGATTAAGGGAGGGCCAGTTCCCCCTGTGTTTAAGGATTTCAAGGATGTCTGAAAATGAGACATCCTCAGAGGTGGACCTTGGGGATCCCTCCGACTCATCCAAGTCAGTATCTGATGTAGTAGACTCAGGGGAGTCTAAATGTTTCCTCTTACATGTCCTCTTACGCGGGGGTTCTCCTGATGGATCAGGAGAAGCCTCGGAAGAGGAAGATATTCCCAATGGGGAAACCTGAGGCGTTGGATCTCTGGGTCCGGGAGCAAGAGAGTGAGAAGAGACGTCAGCAAGCACTGTAGTGGGAGGAGCTGATGGAACTGTCCGTTGACTAAGCCCAGGGGCTAGTACACTCCTCATCACCTCGAAGGCTCCCCCGTCAGAGAGACCAGAAAGTTCCCTCTCCGAAGAGATAGGAACCCCAGGCCTCACTGAGAGGGAAGGCTCTGAGGCAGATGTCGGGGCCGAGCTCACCAACGCCGAAGCTCCGAGAGGGAGAATGGGGTCGGACAAAGGTCCGATGCCACTTGCCCCCTCGGAGCTGATGAGAGAGACTAGACGCCCGGATCCCTCCAATGAAGGTCTCAAGGAGGAAATCGGAGCCGAGGACGATGGAGCCGAAAGGGGTGGTATCGGCTCCGAAGTCACAACGGTACCGGTTCTGAGGAGCTCCGGCTCCGAACTCTGTAAGAGAGTCAGAGGAGGAATGCTCGGTGGATGTGATATAGCTACCGTCTGTTGAGATGGGCTATGGAGTATTTGGGCCAATGCCTGAGACTTTAATAGTCTACTCACCACTCTCTCAAGGTCGTGATCAGATAGCCTGGATGACCGAGAAGATCGGCTCCGATGGCTCCGCTCCAAGAGCAAAGGTGATCTCGGAGCCGAATGTATGGATTCCACTGAAGGGGATCGAGATCTCTTTTTTGAGATCAATGGAGCCATCGGAGCCGAAGATACGTCGGCTCCAGCTGGAGCTGACACTGAGTGTCTGGATCTGGTAGTATTGGTGCCGGATGGAGCCGATACTGAGACTGGCATGGAGAGATCGGCTCTGGCCAAAGCCAATCTCGAGCCTGGTGAGGAAGGACCTGAAGCCGATGGCTTAGAAGCTTGAGCCGAAGGCTTAACAGGTTTCGAGGGCTTCCCCGGCACCGACTTAGTCGGGGAGCTCTCGGGCTTTAATAAGCCCATTAATATGAGTTTATTTTTTCATTCCTGCAGGACTCTTGGGCTGAAAGCATGACAGATAGCCCAAGAGTCCTGCAGGTGCGAAGGTCCCAGGCAATAAACACAAGAAGTGTGACTGTCTGTCAGAGACATCTTCTGACAGCACGAGTCACACTTCTTGAAGCCTGAGACCTTAGTGTCCTTCGACATAACTGTGTCGATGAACAACAATAACACAATCACACACAAAAAACACTCAGTCCAACAAACTAAATTAAATTAATTAAATTAAATTAACCAGGGAAAACACACAGTCACACACAAACAATCCCTGACAGGAAAAAATTTAGGGAGGGGAAGGCCTAAGGCCTGACTAGGGACAAGGGAATATTTAGTCAAAAAGAAGGGAACACTGACGGGAATAGGGCTAAGGTGAGTCGATAATTAACAACAATATAATATATATATATAAAGTAAAGGGGGGTAGACGAAAAGTCTCTGAAAAGTTCACTTACCAAGAGCTGGTAAAAGAAGGCACCTCGTTAGCGAAGCGGCAAACGAGATCTGGGTAATCTCCGCCTTGCATCAAGGGATATAGGGTTGCCTCGAGCTGGTAAAATTAGCTCTCGAGCTTAGCTAGTGCCGAGTTGGAGCCGAGGATCGGCTCCGAACCCATCCAGCAAGAATGAAGGCGAGATTGACAACTTAACATAATGTCTTCACAGACAACAGTTTGTGAAACCCCACATGGGCTCTCGGAAATGATAAGCCTGCAACTCCCTCTGGGATGTGCTAGCAGCTTCTTTGATGGATTCTTCCTTGGAACCCATCAGTGGAAGGTCCGTGGATTCTGACTCTGTCTCTGGGCCTTCACTGGCCTTGATATGTATGGTCAGAATAGAGGGAGCAGCCATAGGATCAAGGTGAGAATTATTGGCCTTTTTTTGTGGGTGGCTCTTCTGAGGTTCCCAGCATCGGGTCCATGTCTTTGGCTAAGTGTTTCAAGCAGTGATTCTCCAGATACAATTTTAATGTGCAAGATGTCTCCTAACAGTTTTGGGAACAAAAGCCTGACAGATTTTACAAGTGGTGTGGTCGTGGTCTTGGCCTAGACAGACTAGGCAGAGCTCATGCGACTCTTTATGTGGAATCTGCCTTCCACACTGACACTTGCCCTTTCTACCTGACATTAACCTATAACACAGTAGCAGAAAGGTAACCAAAAACCCATATGAGGTACTTATCTGAACACGGACAAGCATGTAGTCACTTCTCCAAGTGAGTAACAACCAGAACTGGCAGTCATGTAGGTGGCAGAAAAGTTCTGAGGTAGGTGTGTGCTAACATCTCCTTTACATGTGATGTCCATTTATGGTCAGTATATGCGGGCCGTCAAATGTACCTTTGGAGTAGCAGCTAACTTTTGTAAAATGGCTAGATGTACGAGTCAACCAGAGGCAGACTCCCTCATGTTATGGATACAGTAGCATATGAATAGAAGGACATTTAATATAACTGATGTGCAGTCATTTATTTTATTTTACATGTTTGTTGAATGGGTAAACCCAATGGGCATAACTGAATATTGGGGTCAGTATCAAATGTTTACCTCAAAATCACAAGGTACATGGTTTGATTCTCACCTTTGAGGGAAACTAGCTGGACTTAAAATGGCCCACAAGGGAAGCTAGCCTAGTACTTACTTATGCACCCATGTCACTTTTCAGGGGCAACCAATGAGCACTTTCTAGCTAAATGACTTGCTAAGAGTCACACAGTAGGTGAAAGGAATCAAACTGAGTGCCTAGGGTATAGAAGTCAGTGCACTAACAGGTCATTGTTTTAATCCTTTACAACTAACTTTCAACACCAGTTTGCTTTCTTTTCATTTAGTACTAAATTGCTTTGACATAACCAGAATATCTTAGTGTTGACTGTTATTTGCATTCTAGAGATGAGAATGCTTATATCGCTTTCACTGTGGATAACAGCAGAAGTTTTCATCGTACTGAAGACTATGCAACTTGTCAATCACAACTGCCGAATTACACCTCATCAACTGCAGCTTCTCATAGAGAATTCACAGATGTGTTTTCATACATATCAGTCATATCAGTGATTTACGCATTTTTATAGTTCTCCCTTTTTTCCATGGTTTGAGACCATGGAGTTAGTATATACTATGCGTATGTATATACACATATAAATATATACATAAGGGAGTATGGGGTACAGGGGGCTTGCCACACTGAATACCAATTATTACACTTTGTCGCCAGACAATGTTATGACTGATTGAGTTTCCCCAGTTGTAGTTTTGCCTGCATCTTGATGCTGCACAGTGATCCATCTGTTATACATGCAGCAGCTACAGCAATACAGGACAAAAAAGTAAATTTTTATTTGTAATTAGCATTTTTAATTATTTTACTTTGGATGTTTAAATTCTTAAATTAATTTGATAATGATTGAAGTATTCCTTATTACTTAAAGAAATCCTCACCAGACATAGCCTTTTCTCATTTTTCTTTGCTTTTAATTGGGATGGGGGTGGTCATCTGTCTCAGTCAGAACATCTTAAGATTAATAGACTGAGTTATAATATAATGGTATTTTCAACTCATGAGTTGAGTAAACAGCACAGTGCAGCTAAACTTTGTCAGTTATCAACATATACAGGTTACAGATGTTGCGAACGTCTTTGGCACATTAATAATTTTACCAATAATTTATTTCTTTGCTGGGAAAGGAAGTAGCCTAAATAAGCCAGTGGAAAATCTTGACCTTTAAGGATAGAAGACTTTATTTTTGTGTGCGGATTTTATTTGTATCACAGAAGCTAAGCATGCAGGTGTAGCCAAATCTAAAAGGCTTCCATTATACCCACATTATTTACAGTACAGGCAGACAAAATGAACATAAAACATGTAGGAGTTGATACCAATTAATTTTCTTCAAAATAAACTTAATCTTCAGCCTCAGCTGGTACCCACAATCAAATAAATACATTCTCAGCTTCTGACAACTATAATAAAACATCTGACTATATACTTATATCTGCACCACTCTGCATTACAGTATACAAATCAGTAACATTCATCTTTTTCATCCAGGTGTTAATAATATTCCTTCATTCAAAACTTGGCTGAGAATTCCAGGTCAAACTTTTGCTTTATTTTAATTTTATTTGATAACAGGGTATGTGAATTGATTCAAAGAATAAGTTTCAACCATGACTCTGACCAGATGCACAGACACAGCAAGCACATAGCAATAACATGCAGACAATGGTAAAAATAAATTGTGCCTATAATTCATATACATTTTCCCCTAGAGAAAGTATGTCAGGAGGCTTGAATGACAGAAGAGGAGCTTCACATATGACATTAGACAGAAGATTGGTGTGAATAAGTAGGACAGAGATTGCATAAGGATATGGTAAGAGGATGCTAAAATGGTGGAAGAAGAAGAGTAATTTGTGTCTCTAGAATATACATGCTGGTAATACATTATATGCTTCCCTATAATACACTTGTAAATAATACATTGTATGTGGTAATTATGCAAGAAGAATGTAATTATGCAAGAAGAATTTAAAACTTGGGGGTAAACAGAGTGCCCTCACCACTGCTCCCCAGTCTAAGGTGATGTCATTATGCAAAGGAGTGGCTAGGGCCAAAGCTACCTAAGTAGAGCTCTTTCTGCTGTCGGTAAAAGTTGCAGCTTCTAGGTTTACTGACATTCTGGAGAAGTACCATCATATCAATGGCTGTGGAAATGACACTGAGGAAAAAGGGGATAAGAAAAGACTTCAGGAAAGTAGGCAGGCTGTAGACCACTGATCAGTGGTATGAAAAAAATATCAAACAAACATCATGTGCAAACTCACTGAATGACTGCTCTAAGACAGAAAGATGGTCAATGGACAGAACAGAAGAGGAGAATTCAGGGTTAGACTATTTGTATTTTGAGGTCTAATTAGACAGCTTTATAATATGGATAATATTTAGCAACTTAAACACAGAAATAGTGGGCATAAAAGTAATCACTGTATGCCACTCTACACAGCATTACAGAATATGCTATTTACATGCTAGAATATAAATGCAGAGTAAAGCACAATTAATTTGATGACAGGAAGACATGGCTGACTAATAAGTTTGTCTTTACAAGTTTTGGCACAAAACATGCAAATGAGGTAAGGGTTGATAATGCAGATAAGGGTTTTGTTAGAATCCTAAACTTCTATATAAATGAAGCAACTAACAAGAGCTAAAACCATTACAGAGTTAGAAAAACTCAAGAGTGCAATTTTAATGCACATCACCTACAGAAAACAAGAAACTGTCTAGTATAGGTAAGGAACAGACAGCAATTACTACATCCAAGCCATACATATAACCCAAACAGGAAAACTGGATTAAAGTCTAACAAATAGTACTAAATTGAAGTTATTCATTCATTCTTCCAACTTGGTCAAGCTAACTAGGACTGCACTCTGATAACTGTGGAGGAAACAACAGCATCAAATCATGGGATTTCTAGATGCACTGTGGTGCATTTTAAAGGTTTTTAAAATAACCTTTATGTCCAGTGATTGCCTGAACAAAAAAAAAAATGATCAAAGAAAAAAATGTAGTATTACTCTTCAGCTACTTTTCCTCCATACTTTCAGAACATCATAACCGACAATGATTACACTGTAATAACTGCTTTGGAAATAAGTGCATTAAGCTGGGTGTTGGGGGGCTTCTACCCTCCCCCCAAGCCACAAGGTTTCTAAATGCTCTGAGATGTATTTTAGAGTTTTTTTAAACAAAATTTTCAACCAAGATCCTGAATGAAAAAAAGAAGTTATGCACTCACCATAACGTTCCATGTGTATTGTCCATCTCACCTTCATTCTTCACTGGTTGGGTTTGGAAACAATTCTTGGTTCCGACTCAGACTTATACAAAGCTTGAGGTCTTCCACTAGCTTGTGGCTGTAACCCTATCCCATCATTCCCTTGGAAAACTCCCCAGATTTTGTTTGCTGATATAACAATAGATGCCAATAACTATCAAACTACTTATAGAGCAATGAAGAAGGTCGGAGAACATTTATTTCCAATTGTTACTGCTTTGTCTTCCAGGAGTCAAAGGTTGGGGCAAGTAGGGTGAGATATAAGAATGCAGGTGAGATGGACAGCACACAGGGAATGTTATGGTGAGTACATAACTTCTTTATGTGATGTTGTCCTATCTCGCCTTCATTCTTTACTGGTTGTGATAGCATCCCTAGCACCATATTTCTTGGGTGGCTCACGGGAGAATATTCTTCAGAACAGTGGACCCAAAAGAGGCCCTGTTCCTGGAGGCCAAATCCACTTTGTAATGAGTGATAAAGGTAAGAGGCCTTGTCCATGTTGCTGCAGCACAAATGGTATCAATTTGCAGTCTTGCCCGAAAAGCAGAAGAGGTTGCTATTGCTCTTGTAGAATGACCTTTTACTTTTCCGGAGAGTTCTTTGTTTTGGGATTTGTAAGTAAAAGTAAAACAATCTGACAGCCATTTTGAAAGTGTGACTTTTGATACATGAGCACCTTTCTTGTAGGCTAAAAATGATACAAATAATGGGTCAGATTTTCTGAAGTCCTTTGTTCTATGTAAGCAGAAGCGTAATTGCCTATGTACATCTGGTTGGTGTAGCATATATTCTGTCTTGTTGCCATAGATGGTGGAAAAAAGCTGGTACGTCTATGGACTGGTTCAAATTAGATTCTGAGCATACTTTGGGTAGAAAGGATGGGTTTGTTCATAGGGATACTCTGTCTTTGTGGAAAAGCATGTAGGGGGCTTTACTGACAATGCTTGTAGCTCTGAAACTCTTCTAGCACAAGTGATGGCTATCAAAAAAAATTGTCTTCCAAGTTAAACCCTTTAGATCACAGGATGATGCAGGTTCAAAAGCTGGGAGAATCAAGCGGGATAAGACAAATTGTAGGTCCCACAGTGCTGGAGGGGCTTTAATGGGTGGTCTTAATAAAATAGTGCCCTTAAGAAAAGCCTTGCAAAGTCTGTGGGACATCACATTCAGTCTGGAATCACCTATGTGGAAATTAGATATCTCTGCTAATTGAATGCATATAGTAGCTGCAGATGAGGCCTCATTAAATAGCTTTGCCAAGAATTCAAGAATGGAAGGCATAGGGGCAGAGAAGGGATTAATGTGGTTTTTCAAGGCCCAAGAAGAAAATCTCTTCCATTTGCTTACATATAACTTCCTCTATAAAGCCTTATGAGATGAGATCAAGAGATGTCTCACTGATGAAGAAATGTTAGGGAGCCTGGCTATGTTTGGAATCAGAGCAGCCAAGCTGTCAATTTGAGAGTTTAAAGGGGGGGGGGGGGTGCATCCCTGATGCATGAGTTAGAAGGTCCAGAACTGGGTCCAGAATCCACAGCTCCTGGTGAAGATGAGGTCAAAGGAAGGGGAACCAGATTTGATGTGCCAGTAAGGGGCGATGAGTATCAAATTCCTTCCCAAGGAGCTGGCTTTCTGAAGAAATTTGGGTATCAATGGAAAGGGAAGAAAGGCGTTGAGGAGACCCAAGGGCCAATCATGTACAAGTCGATCCCTTGGTTACTCCCACAGAGGTGGAATAAGGGCAAGATAGCTGTTGCATTTGGCACTCATGGACGTAACAAAAAGGTCACAGCAAGGCTGTCTCCATTTAGGGAAAATTATTTATACTACTTCTTGTTTTAGGGACCACTAGTGAGGCATCAGAATCGCTCTTCTGAGTTTGTCTGCTATCACGTTGGATTTCCCCGGGATGTGCACTGTGAACACAGAAAGTGTTGGGAGGAGGTAACCTACTGCCATACTCTCAGGGTTTCCTGACAAAGGGGGGTAAGACCTGGTTCCTCCTTGTTTGTTTATGTACCACACAACCGACATGTTATCTGTCTATATTGCAATAGTTCCTAGAGAAAGAGTCTTGGAATGCTTGCAATGCTAGAAGCACTGCCCTCATCTCTAGGACACTGATGTGCAAATGGGCCTCGTGATCCTGTCAAGTGCCTTGGACTGTCTTTCCCAGATAATGCCCCCCCTCCACCGTACCTGGGAAGCGTCCGTGTTCACTGTAGCTAAAGGTTGTGGAAGAACAAAGGGTCAACCTAATGTCACATGAGTGGAGTGAAGCCACCAACGAAGGTCTTTCTTGGAAGATTCTGTTATCATAATTTGGTGGGACATGGGTAGTTCCTGCATGGGCCACTGAAGGAATATTAGCCACTGCAGGATTCTCATATGCAAACGTGCTAATGGGATCAAGTTTATTGCTGCTGCCATGGTCCCCAAGATTTTCAGGACTGTTCTTGCTTGTACTTTTCTCTTGGAAAGTAGAATTTTGACTTGATGCTGTAGGACTTGAATGCTTTCAGGGGAAGTTTTGCCATCATTTTTGTTGTATCTAGATCTGCTCCTATAAAAACGATATGTTGAGATGGCAACAAGGCAGATTTTTTTGTAATTTGTTGTGATTCCTAGATGAGCGCAGAGCTGTAAGGTGGTGTCTCTTGCTCTTATTAGTAGATGCTCGGTGGTGGTAGTTAAAAACCATTCATCTAAGTACGGAAACACTCAGAATTCTAGGCATCTCAAGTGAGCCGTGACCACTGCCATACATTTGGCGAACACTCTGGTTGCTGTAGTGAGACCAAAGGGCAAAGCTCGAAAATGGTAGTGACTGGCTCCCAACTGAAAGTGCAAATGAGTCCTGGATCACCTGCCAATTTTTATGTGGTAGTACGCATCCTGGAAGTCTATAGAGCACATCCAATCATCTTTTCCCAGAAAAGGGAGTATTGACTGCAGTGTTACCATCCAGAAGTTTGACTTTCTTACAGATTTGTTTAATTTGCTGAGATCCAGGATAGGTCTCCAGTCCCCTGTTTTCTTTGGAACTAAAAAGAACCTTGGGTAAGTTCCGGATCCTATTAGGTCTACAGGGACTGTTTGGATGACTCTTTTGTCTAGCAACTTTTGTTACTCTAGAGTTGCCTGTTCCCATTGACTGGGTGGAATGTTCGGGATGTTTTTTATGTTTGAGAAGGGGAAAGAAAAGGGTATGTAGTAACCTCTGGATAAGATGCTTTGTACCCACTTGTCTTTTGTTATTTTTAGCCAGGCTTCTGGGTACAAAGATAGGAGTCCCCCAACTGCCTCCAGAGATGAACAAGTGGGCCTCCTTTCAGGAGTACTGAAACAGCTTAGCAAGGAATGATTCCCTGTCGCCCTGATTTTGTGGGCCCCCTCTGCCACATGGTACGCATCTTCCATTACTGCTTCCCCCTCTGCCCCTGGGGAAGAATCACCATGTGTGACTTGGAAAGCTCTCTGGGATTTTCAGAACCACATCTTTCCTCCCTTTTGACCTTTTGGATAAGGTCTTGAGGGTAGGGAAAAATGGACTCATATGGCAGAGAGTTTTTCCTTCTTGTTCACACCTGGTTAGTGTTACTTTGATTTTCGGCCCGAACAGGGATGAGCCGTTGAAAGGGGCATTAACAAAGGAAGATTTAAAGGGCTCCACAAAGTGCAGACCTGAAAGGATACCTTCTCTGATACCCCTTCAGCTACTGAACCTTGGAGAGTATCTTCCAGCTCCTTCAGGGGATCTCTCTGAAGTCTAGTAAAATGAGTGAGATAATTCAGTGATTTGAGCACAAAAGTTGCTGAAGAGAAGCTTTCCATATCTGTCCATTGTATGAGATTCTTTGTTTGGCGTATAGACAGAAGAGGACGTCTCTGAAAGTTCCTTTTTGGCGGCCGCCGCCACCACGATAGCATCTACTGGGACACCCTTGGTAAGAAATTTCTTGTCTGAAGGTGCGAGGATGAATTTGTTTGTCCACCATGGAACAGGTTCCACTGAGTCTAGAGACTCCCATGCCTTTCAACTAACTAACTGAATCACCTTGTCAAAGGGTGGAGACACACAGTTGGCAGAAGGGTAAGACCCAAAAGCCTTCAGATATACAGACTCCTCCTCAGAAGGGTTGATGGGCTTCCAGATGCCTCTCTGTTTTAGTATTTCCAGGATATCTGCAAAGGAGACATCCTCAGAGGGTGACCATGGGGACACTTCTGAATCATCAAGGTCTGTATCTGAAGTGATGGATTCCTCTGGGGAGTCTAGATGCTTCCTCTTGCATAGTCTCTTCTGAGGGATCTCCACAGAAGGGTGTTCTGGAGAGGTTTCCGAAGAGATGGTTTCACCTGATGGGGCATCCTGAGGCTTGGGGTCTCCACATTCCTGTGGAAGGAATGATGCTGAAGCAGATGCCAGTGCCTTTGAGGGAAGAAGGTCTCACCCTGAGAGTGGACCCATCTGTGGAGACAGCACTCTCATCACCTCAAAAGCCCCTCACCTCTGATCTGAAGAAACTCCTGGCTCTGAGGAACCAGAGGGCATCTCCAGAACTGAGAGGATTGGCTCCGAGGAAGATGTAGGATCTGAGCTCACTCGCACCAAAGCCCAGAGAGGAAAATTCAAATCCGACAACTGTCTGACCCAACTCACCTCCCTGGACCAGCCTGGAGAGCATCAGCTCCTAGAATCCTCAGATGGAGCCGAGGACGTCAGAGTGATAGTCGGAACCAAAAATCCTCGGGTGGGTCTCAGCTCTGTCAGTTCTACTGCAATCAGTTCAAGCCCCTCCTGCTCCAAAGTCTCAGATCAGATCTGAGTAGGAATCGATGGCAAAGGGGAAGTCTTAGTTGGCTCCGAATCCCCCTGGGTTGGAGTCAGCAACAGTTGGGCCAATGCCAGTTTCCTCAGAAGCCTCTGCACCACCTGATCCATGTCATCCTCAGAAAGGCTCCTGGAAGACCAAGAGGAGGGAGCAGGAGACCTAGCTGATTGCAGCAAAGAGGATCTCAAGGTAGGAGAAACCAGCTCCAGTTCCGGGGACCAGCTCTGAAACTGAAACTCCATTGGCACCGATACAGAAACAGTTGATGAAGTAGATTTTTCAGGCCCAGCAGTCTTCGGTTCCGGAGATGCTACCTTTGACAATTTTTTAACTGTCTCCAATTGACTACTAGAAGGAAATTATCTCTTTCTTGACTTCTTGGACTTAGAAGAGGGAGGTCTGGTCAATTTAGAAGTGTGTTCGTCTTCTTCAAGAGCTTCAGAGAAGGGAGCCTTTAGCAAACTTCTTACAATAAGCTTGTTTTTCCTCTCAAGCAGCGCTCTGTGGCTGAATGAGTATACGCAAATAGTGTGAAAATCAGTGATAGACATTTTTTGGTTACACTTTCCACATTTTTTGAACCCAAAGGGTCTAGTTCCTTTAAGTTCCTTAACATGTTTGTATATAACAACAGTAACAACAATAACTACAACAGCAATAACTTTTAGTTATGTACTCACCATAACTTCAGATGTTTGGGATCCATCTCGCCTACATTCTGACTGATGGGTTCGGAGCCGATCCTCATGCCAAAGAGCGAAGTCTCTTATTGGCTGAGCTTACTATATCCCAGGATGCACCACTACCAGTCCCCCAGATCTAGTTTGTCCGCATACATGATACCCTGCTTATATAACATCGCCAGATGAAACAAGATAAACAGTTGAACTCAAAACCGTTCAATCTCTTCTGATCTGCAAGGCAGGGGAAGGAGGGTAGATGGATCCCAAACATCTGAAGTTATGGTGAGTACATAACTAAAAGATGTTATGTGATCCTATCTACATTCTGACTGATGGGACAGCCCTAGCACCTGAATCCTGGGTGGCTCACTGGAAAACACTCCTGAGTACCGTGGAACCAAATGATGCTCGTCCTTTAGATGCCACATCCAATTTGTAGTGGGAAATGAAAGGTTGGACCAAGATATAGCGAGCTTGGAATGAAAAGCTATAGAAGTAGCCATAGCTCTGGTAGAATGAGCTTTGATAGATGTTGTAAGTTGCTTATTTGAAGAAGAATAGGCCTGAGTTATGCAATCTCTGATCCATTTTGAGATAGTAGCTTTTGTGATGGTTTGGCCCAATTTATTATCTGAGAAGGACACAAACAACTGGTCTGACTTATGAAGTTGCTGAGTCCTGTCTAAATAGAAGCGTAATTGCCTGTGAACATCCAATTTATGGAGAGTGTATTCTGCTTCATTGGAGAATTTTGGAAAGAAAACTGGTAGCTCTAGAGATTGTTGAAGACAGAAACTAGAACAGACCTTTGGGACAAAGGATGGATTAGGCCTAAGTGATACTCTATCCTTGTGGAAAATCAAGCACGGTGGCTTAATAGACAGGGCTTGAAGCTCTGAAACTCTTCTTGCAGAAGTAATAGCCACTAAGAATGCCGTTTTCCAAGACAGATATTTTAACTCGCATGTAGCAGCCGGTTCGAAAGGGGAGATGTTAATGCGAAGCACCAAATCAAGATCCCACGGAGGTGCAGGATGAAAAACTGGTGGTCTTAAAGACTTTGCATAGTCTGCTGCTCATCAAAGGAGGATCCGTGGATTCGTGGAATTTAGAGATAGCCGCTAGTTGGACTTTAATAGTTGAGACAGAAGATCCCTGATTAAACAGGGATGTTAAGAATTTCAAAACCTCTGGGACAGGAGTAGTGATAGGGTCTAAGCCCTTGAGTTGAGCCCAGATAGCAAACCTCTTCCACTTACTGAGGTACAATTTGTTAGTGGTTGAACAACTTCCGGGTCTAGTGTGTGCCTTCTAACTAAGGTCGGAAGTGGAGGAGCCAAGCTGTCAATTTCAAAGATTGAAGGGACTGATGCCAATGTCCCGACTGATGGATTAGCAAGTCCGAATCAGGTCTAAGGTCCACGGATCGTCCACTGCATGCTTCTTCAGGTAAGGAAACCATATCTGACGAGGCCAGTATGGGGCAATCAGAATCATAGAAGACCCCAGTTGAGAAGCTTTTGAATAACTTTGGGAAGAAGTGGAATTGGAGGAAAGGCATAAAGTAGCCCTGTTGGCCAAGGTTGTGCTAGAGCATCCATGGCTGGTACTTCCTGATGTGGGATCAAGGAGAAGAACCTTTGGCACTTGGTGTTTTGTGGAGTTGCAAATAGGTCCCCATCTCTTGAAAACCTGGGCTGCTACTGTGCGGTTTAGAGACCACGAGAGGATTGTCCTGCTTAATTTGTCCGCCAATACATTTGACTTTCCCGGGATGTGGGTCGCTACCAAGAAGCGGTTGGTAGCTACAGCCCATTCCCACACTCTCATGGCCTCTCTGCAAAGGGTATGATCTGGTCCCTCCTTGTTTGTTCAGATACCAAACCACCGACATGTTGTCTGTGTGGATGGCGATGGTGCCCTGAGGAAGAAACTTGTGTAAGGCTTGTAGGGATAGAAGTACAGCCCTCATCTCCAACACGTTGATGTGGAGAAGAGCGAAGCCAGGAGCCCTGAACTAGCCTGCCCAGACAATGCCCCCCCCCACCCTATCTGGGAGGCATCTGTCGTCAGGGTAACCACTGGAGGGGGGAGAACAAAGGGTTTTCCTTGATCCAAGTTGGATGTCTGAAGCCACCAGCGAAGGTCCCTTTGCATATTTCCGTAATCATGATGTGATGATTGAGGGAAGATCCTGAAAGGACCATTGAGTTGACAAGAGCCACTGAAGAATCCTCATGTGTAATCTTGCTAGAGGAACTAAAAGAACCGTGGCAGACATTGAGCCTAAAACCTGTAGAACCATCCTGGCTGGGGCTTTGGATCTCGAGATCAGAGCTTGAACTTGGCCCTGTAAAGTTCGGATCCTTTCGGCAGGAAGAAAGACGCATCAATCTTGAGTCTATCTCTGCTCCTATAAACTTTATGCTGAGAGGGCAGCAAGACAGACTTTGACCAATTGAATGTAATCCCCAGGGAAACACCCAGGAGATGGTGGCTTTGAGGTTGTCCATTAGTAGATGCCTGGTGGTGGCAGTCAGGAGCCAGTCGTCGAGATAGGGAAACACTTGGAATCCAAGACTTCTCAGGTGAGCCGTCACTACTGCCAAACACTTGGTGAACACCCTGGGGGCTGTGGTGAGACCAAAGGGCAGAGCAAAATTGGTAATGACTGACTCCCAGGCTGAAGCGCAGATACCTTCTGGACGCCTGATGTATCGGTATGTGATAATAGGCGTCCTTGAGGTCTATGGAGCACATCCAAACATCCTTCTCCAATAATGGGAGAATGGATTGAATTTGGATTTCGTGACGGATTGGTTCAGTCTGCTGAGATCCAATATTGGCCTCAGGTCCCCTGTCTTTTTGGCACTAAAAGAACCTGGAGTAATTTCCTGATCCGATCTGGTCTGTGGGGAGATGACTCCTTTTCTAGCAGCTTTAAAGCTTCTGCGGCTGCTATTTCCCTTGACTGGGTGGTGGGTCCGGTGGGGTGAGTATGTGAATGGGATGGTGTAACCTCCGGCAATGATCCCACCCATCTGTCCTGAGTGATTGACTCCCAGGCTTTTAGGTGCTTGGCAAACGACACCCGACTGGCTCGAGCAGCATAGCCGGGCAATCCCTCATGACGTGTGGGAGGCTGAAGAGCCACGAAAGGACTCCTCTGCCTCTGGAATCTTCCTGCTGTTGGGAGAAAAACTTGGAGTGGAATAACCAGATAAAGATTTTCCCTCTTGCTCACAGCGGGTAAGGGTGTCTTTCACCTTGGGTCCAAACAATGAGGACCCATCAAAGGAGGAAGACTTGAGCCAGGCTTGTCTGAAATGAGCCTCATGGACGAGTTAGAAATTGGGATAGCCAACTGAGAGCTAACCGACTGGGCTAGCTGCTCAGGTAGGTTACCGAGAGGGAATCTGACAACTCCTTGACCAGATCCCTCTGAAGCCTGGTAAAATGTGCCAAATAATTCAGAGACCTTAAGGTAAAGGCCGCTGAAGTCATGTCCATACTCCTAGACTCCTTATTAGGAGGATGGACGGACGTTGTAGCCTCTGGCGCGCCCTGTTGTGTAGCAGATGTGCCTACTATGGCATCTACAGCCTGGCCTTTAGTAAGGTACTCCTTGTCGGGGAGCAGACAAAAATTTATTTGGACGAGAAGGGACTGGTTCCAAACTAAATCCAGAAGCTCGTCAAGGGCGGAGACACCCAGGAGGCGGAGGGCTGAGCTCCAAAGGCCTTGAGGAGCACGATATCCAGTCGCCTCGTTGTTTGAGGATCTCTAAGATGTCTGCAAATGAGACATCATCCGACCTCTGCATCATCCATATCAGTGTCCGATGTAATAGACTCGGGAGTCCACGTGCTTCCTCTTGCACGATCTCTTCCTTGGGGTTCCTCTGAAGACAACTCCGAAGAACCCTCAGGAGGAGGGAACCCCACTGGGGGTAACCTCAGGCCTGACAGGGAACTGCCAAAGACCCAGTCTGGAAGGTGGAGATGGCCAAGAGGACTTGGCCAAGGCACTCATGGCCCTGAAAGCCGGACCCCAGAATCCTGGGAGTGTCCAAGCATAGGTCCCAAACATCACCCCTCGGACCCGACTCGGGTTGGAGGTAAGGGGGGAGCGACCCTGAGATCTCCACGTCGGAGGAGGAATGGCCATGGGTGGGAACAAATTTTGGAAGACTGGGGACTGGAACAGTCTTTGGAGCACCCTGTCTATATCAGAATCTGACATTCTCAAGACCGAGAGGAAACAGAACGGGTTCGAGAAGGCCTCTCCATCGGCCCCAAAGGGCTAGGGGACCGGAATACTCACACCAGATTCCATCGGTGCCGAGGTAGACGCAGCGGAGCCGAAGGTGACCCGCCTCGATGCCCCAGCCATCTCTTGGCAGTCGGATCCGACGGACTGGTCGGAACCAAGCCCTTTCTTTTGGCCGGAGCAGGAGAGGATGCCAAGGCTTCTTCAAAGGAAGGTTTAATTAACCCCTTAAGAATCAATTTATTTTTCCTCTCCTGGAGGACCCTTGAGGAAAAAGCGTGACATACGCTGCATGACTCCTGCAAGTGCCCCTAGACAATATACACAGAGCGAATGATCGTCTGTGATAGACATTTTGAAACCACATTTCAACATTTTTAAAACCCGAAGGCCTAGGGGTTTGAGACATGATGTTAAACAATTCTAGTAACTTTGACAGGAAAGTAAACAACTATAGATTTACTGATGATAAACCTAAGCTTACAGTTATAGCAACACTTCCTGTAAATGACAGGGAACTCTATTCTAGTAACTTTGACTAAAGTTTTAAAAGGTTGACAGTCCGGGAAGGCCCTGGATGGAGGGCGAAAACAAACTCAACCCAATCACACACAACAGTTTTCACAATCCAAATTTGTGACCAAAACAGCAAAACTGACAGAAAAGTTAGTTAATAAAACTACTCAGCCCAGCCAGCTCGAGACCACGTCTTGCAGAGAAGCATCTGGGGACTGGTAGTGGTGCATCCTGGGATATAGTAAGCTCAGCCAATAAGAGACCTTTGGCATAACCCATCAGTCAGAATGTAGGCGAGATAGGATCACATAACATCAATAGTTAACCACTACAGCAATAAAACTAGTATATAATATTTGTTTTTTTTTTTTTTTTAATTAAGAAGACAAAACACCCAGAAGAGCAACCTTAGGAATTATAACAGAAAAGGGTCAGTCCTCTAACTCAAATGAAGCTGCCTAAAGTTAGAATGGGAGAAAAGGGATCCCTCTAACTGAAATGGGCAACGGCAGCCCTCTAATTCAAATGAGATGTTGTTTAAAGTTAAGGGGGGCAGGAATTAAAATATCTCACTTCACAAAACTCTCTAAATTAAATGAGCTTGTTTTAACAAAATAAACCAAAGGAAGCCCTCTAAACTAAAACGAGCTTAAGGAAGTAAAGTTAAGCCAGGAGAGGGTGGGGAAAAAGGCCTAGAGGAAAAACGACTGGCAGAAACAAAAACCACAACAGTTGAACACTCTAAAAAAAAACTCATTAAAGTATCTAATAAACTCTATTAAACTATAGAAGTAATATCTGAAACAGCAAAGAAAGAAATAAAATTCTCACTTAACCATAGCCAGTATGGCAGCACCTAATCTTGTTTAGTGGCAAACAAGATTTGGGGAGTTTTCCAAGGGCGTGATGGGATAGAGTTACAGCCACAATCTAGTGGAAGACCTCGAGCTTTGCATAAGGCCGAGTCGGAATAGAGGATCAGTTCCAAACCCAGCCATTGAAGAATGAAGGCAAGATAGGACATCATCACATCCATGATTAAGGGAAAAGAATCAGCGTTACTCTTCAACTTTCCTTTTCCCTTGCATCCTTTCAACACACTCTGCCCTACCAAAATTAAATTAAGTTGAGGGGTTGGGAGCTGCTAAGGATCCAGAAGCCATGGGATTATAGATGGTGTGAGCTGCATTTTAGAGCTAGTTTTCAACCTTTTGGTCCAATGAATGCCTGAATAAATAGAAAAGAAATGTAATCTTACTTTATTATTTGAAGGAAGAAATAAGTTGCATCCAAGTTTTTATGCTCAAAGCTGACCAAGCAACAATTCACAATAAACTGAGAAGACAGATACTTAAGGATGGATATATTATATCTAGCTGTAGTGCCTGCCCCCTATACCTCACCTCAAAATAGTAACTTTCTGTATATTCCCCTCAGATGGTAAATTAGGATTAATCTTAAGGAACAAATGCCCACAGATATATTTATAAATGCTGGTGTCATATTTATATGCATTATGCCTCCTCATTCCCTACCCCAAAAGACAGCCGCCCTCTGTGTAGCCTTCTGAAGTCAGACCAGGACAAAATTGACAAAAAAAAAGTAGAATATAACATATTTGCTGTCAGATACATAAAAGTTGCATGCTTATTTAATCTACCACAGAAGATAGATGTTTGATTGTGAAGTAAAGTAAAAAAAAAATCATTACAACGTTTCCAACCTTTAACTTCTAGAGATGGTTCAATACTTGTATAGAATACTATAGTGACCCTCTGTGCACCATTCTGAAATGAAGAATCTTAATGAAATAAGGAGCACACTGCTCCCAGTCTAACACAATATATAGCAACATCTGAGGTTTAGGAGGAATAATGACGATCAAACATAAAATGTTAAGTCAGCAAGGGAAACAAGTATTCAAGTAAAATCAGACTCTTTAGCACTTTCATTCTTTTACTGTAATTCAGAAGAACATCATCAGAAACAGACCCACAGTTCTCACAATACTAAAATACACAAACCAGCACATCACATGACCAATCAATTAACTTAATATTCACTAAGTACAATAAGCTTAAGTCTCTATTTTAAATACATCCAACAAAACAACTATTTATAAAAGTTAAAAGATCATAATTAAATTCTTCTATTAAAAAAAAATAATAATGTTTATAACATCATGCAGGCCTGGTGACTTGTCAGAAGATAAATGTTTTGTCAGTATTGAAGTCACCAATTAAATGGATCATAACTACTATGTCTAAAACATAAAAAGAAAATTTCCTAAAATTACAGCAAGCAAGTGCATCCTTGGGTAAATCATTATTTAAATAGTTGTTTTTAATAGCTGTGATGTTAAAATATATATATATATATATATATATATATATATATATATATATATATATATATATATATATATATAAAACTTTATAACAATTTTCCTACATAAAACTGGGACACGATTCACAAAATGCAAGGTAAACTACTCTGAGTGCAACAAGTATACTTATTTTTCATCCAAATCTGAGTTTTATCATGCTGTAAATTAACAGAAGACCCTTCAAAAACAAGAACAAGCAAAAAAGTTAATACTGTGTGGGATTCTGTCCATCACTGGAAATGCATATGCACACATGTGTACCTCACACATTTAGATTTGCACATTGCACACATACACACACACACACACACACACACACACACACACACACACACACACACACACACACACACACACACAAGGTTAATTACAAAGTTCACTAACACACCAATACACCTCCATATCAATATTTTTTTTTAAATTTTGACTGTATTTTATTAACAAAGAACAATCAGAGTGAAATAAAACAAAAAAAACTATTTGCACATGTCCACTGCTGTATCAATGTAATACAAATTAACAACAGTTAATATTTTTCAAGTAAATCTTTACGTTTTAGCCATGACTTAAAGGCTCAGTTAGACATGCTACATCTAAAGAAATCCCAATCCCTCCATACCACATGTTCCAATGACCTTGACCTCATTACCACAATCAATAGAACATGCTGGAGGGACAGGTTCATAACCCAGAGACTGCCCATGCTCTGGAACAAACTCCCCATACACATAAAGCAGAGAACCTCACTGGCCCTCTTCAATAGAAATCTTGGCGAGTGGATGGGAAATAGAAAGTTCACCCCGGGGATCACTCCAGTGGCTTTACTTGATAGAGGCACTGGTAACTAACATCGGGCAGCATGATGCCAGAGCACATCTATGGCTAGGCTTGTAAAGGCTCCAGGGCCATTAGCCTAGTACATACCTATGAACATATGAGTAATATTACAAGTTCTCATCCTAATCACATGTAGTTCACTACTACATATAATTTTTGCCACATTAAGAAATTCAGTACAAGAAGGAGTAGTTTTACTCCTCCAGGTCTTGGTTATTATTTTCCTAGCTACTGCTAGAATAGATCATAGAAGAGGCACTTGAGTCCTTGTAATTATTACAGGGATTGGAGCATTAAATAAAATCACTGACTTGGAAATATTAAATCTGACCACAATGCTTGGATAATAGCTTCATAGGTTCATAGGTGTGTTCTAGGCTAATGGCCCTGGAGCCTTTACAAGCCTAGCCCATAAGATTACCCTGGCATCATGCCACCCAACCTTAGTTCCTTGTGCCTCTGTTGAGTACAGCCACTGGAGTGATCCCCGGGGTGAATTTACTATTCCCCATCCACTCATCAAGATTTCTCTTGAAGAGGGCCAGTGAGGTGCTCTGCCTGACATGTATGGAAAGTCTATTCCATAGCAAGGGCAGTCTCTGGGTTATGAACCTGTCCCCCTAGGATGTTCTGTTGATTATGGTAATAAGGTTGAGGTCTCTGGAGTGTGTGGTGCAGAGAGATTGGGATTTCTTTAGATGTAGCATTACTAACAGACCTGGGTCAAACATGGCTTTGTAAGTCAAGCAGAGATCACCTCTAAATAGGCGATATGAGACAGAGAATAGTTGAAGTATTTTGATTCTGCCCATATAGGGCAAGTGTTTAAGGCCTAGGATCCTCTTTGTGAGGTACTTTTGCAGCCTCCCCAGTTGTTGCAGGTGTCTAGTGAGGTACATGCCAAATTAGGCATTGTACTCGATGATTGGCCTAATGAAGGAAGAGTAGAGGGAGACAATGACCTCTTTCTTCCTGGATGCAAAACCTTAGTAAAGAATGTGCCACATAGAATGAATTTCTGATCACAGTGGCAACGTGGTGGTCAAAAGAGAGGTTGCTGTCAACCTGTGTTCCCAGATCTCTTATAACCCCTTCTGTGCTCTGTGGACTACCATCAATGTGGTAATTCAAGGGAACTGTTTTTTTCCCAAGGGGAATGATGACATTTTTTGGCATGGAGCTTAAGGCCATAGTTCTGATACCAGTCAATGGTATCTTTGAAGCCTTTCTGTAGGATGTCAACATCACTTGGGGAGTTAATAATAGCTCCCAATTTGCAATTGTCTGCAAACTTTGTCAGCCAGAGTCCCTTTGTGTTGGCCTGGACTTCAGAGAAGTAGATACCAAACAGGAGAAGACCCAGGACTGAACCCTGTGGGACTCCACTTGTGACTGGTGGGCAGTCTGACTTGGAGTCAGCTACTTTCACACTGTGGGTTCTATCTGTGAGCCAGTTTGCAAATCACCTAGTGATATAAGGGTTGATGCCTAGCTTAGTGAGTTTTTCTATGATTCCTGAGTGGGAAATGATATCAAAGGCCTTCACCTGATCAAGGTAGGCTCTATGAACCACCTTGCCTTCATCCACAGCTCTGGTGACTGACTCAAATAAGTCAACCAAGTTGAGCAGGTATGATCTACCCTACACAAAACCAAACTGTGTCCCTATATCCTTGTTTATTAGGTCCATGATGATGCATTCCATAGCTTTGCATATCAGACTTATCAGGCTAATTGACCAATAATTCCTGGGGTCTGTAGTCGCTTCTCCTTTGTGGAGACAGATGACTGTAGCAGTGCACCATTTGGTAGGGGCAAAGCCTGAGGTGAGGCTGTGATTAAACAGGGCATACAGGTGAGGTGCCAGTTCACTCTGTAGTTCATGTAGAACATAGCCAGGGGTACTGTTAGGCTCCATAGAAGCTGTATTCTTGGCCTTGGACAGTGCTGTTTTAACTTGTGCAGCAATAATACTGGGTGCCTGGCAATGTACTGGTATTGTGATTGGTCCTTTGGGGGGGGGTAAAGTTAGCACCAAATCTGTCGGCCAGTATATTGGCAATATCTGTTGGTTTGGTATACAAGGTACCATTGTGCAGTAGTGCACAGCAAATCTGGGTATTGCCGTGGAGATTCTTTACACAAGCATAAATGCCTTGTGCTTGTCTTTACTATCTGCTGCAATTCTGTTTTCATAGCCAGCTTTAGAGGATTTGATGAGGGATCTCAACATTTTGTTGAGGCTGATAAGAAATTTTTTCCAGTCTTGAGACTTCGCCTTATTCGGCATCAGTTTCCTCCTTCTGTTGTAGAGTTTGCTTATGGCAGGGGCCACCAGAATGGCTTCCTTTTTTTGAGGAGAGCGTCGTACTTCTACTGGGTATGGCGAGATCCATGCATTTATGTACGTATTTGTACAGTGCACTGGTGTATGATTCGGCGGTCATGCAACTATTGTCCATTTGCATGGGTGCTGTGAAGTCAGCCATCTCTGTTTTTAGAAGCCCAAAGTTAGCTTTGAAGAAGTTTTTCATGGTGGTTACCTTTGTGGGGGGGTGGGGGTGGGAGGGATGTAGATTTCTAAGGTGATTAGTTTGTGGTCAGATCTAACCAGGGAGGAGTTGACTATTGGTGTAGAGCAACAGTTGCCCATGTTAGTAATGTCCAATTCAAGGATGTTGCTGCCTCTAGTGTTATTGATTTCTTTCTAAAAAGGGGGAGATGACCTCACATTTGTATACCATATGTATCCAATCAGCTGTTACCTCAGAACCTCATTTCCAGCATTTGTTTCTGCTTGATTTATACATAATTGTAACCTTGTTAGATGTAACAAATGCTCTGTTTAAAAATTTCCAGGTGAAAATTTTGCAATATAAAGAGGATGTAGATTTTTTTTCTATTTACTTTAATATTATTTTTGGTCTTCATTGGGAAAATTTCTGTTATTAATTTTTGTGGAATAATTCCACAAAGTATTGTGTAAGTGTCAGAAGTCTAATCTAAGAATTCTATAAATATGTGAAATGTAAGACTTATTTTGCATTGCTTAATTAATATTAATTAGGAATTCCAGTATTTGGAGAAAGATTTCTTATCCAAGTTAAATATCTTATTTATCTTTGAGTTTACAAAATTCCTACATATTTGTAGTATTAACCACTTGAATTGTGGTTATATCTAGACCTATTGTTTTCAACAGAATGTATTTCAGTTCCATTTAAGAATTGAGGCCAATAAATTATTTTGCTCTTTTAGATCTATCATTCTAGTGAAATTGTAAGTTTATAAGCATTCATTTGTATATGCTATTGGAAACATTGAAAAGATTAGGTCTTTAATACTATAATTACAATATATGAATTTCAAAAAGGAAGAAAGAATATTATTTATATAGTGAACTTGATTAGAATAAATGTTTCTGTTTAAATAATAATCTTGTAATAGCTAAAAAAAACCCTCTTAGGAGCTATTTGTTAATTTTAGATAATATCTGATGTATTAGCTTCCATTGGATTCATATGATGAATTTATCCACAATGCAATGATTTTTACAATAGTTGAAGTAGCATACAATTGAATATCAGGGAACCCTATTCCACCTTTATCCAAACCTTTTGCGTGTCAATTAAAAGAAACTCTTGGTTTACTGGGATGCCAGAGAAACTTAAGTAGGATGTTATTAATCTTTTTCATTAACTTTTCTTGGTGGAGACAATGTTAATGGTTGCAAAATAAATAAAATTTCATGGGGAATTACCATCTTAGTTAACATTAAAATTCTTCCATGTTTGTGTCTTTCGGCTTTTCCCTGTTAGGGGTCGCCACAGCGGAAATCCGGTCCACTAATGATTGGCAGTAGAGTTTTACATGCTGGCTTGCCAGGCCTAATGCACAACCTTCAATGAAGGAACTCCCATTCATGCATGTCGCCACACAGAAGACGCTCTAACTGAGAATCGAACGGGCAATGTCTAACTGTGAGGCGACAATGCTACCGCAGCACCACCACCGCAGTCATTAAAATTCTTACATAGTAAATAAAAATGTATTCCAACTTGTAACTAGACTTATAATTTTATAAATAACTTGTTTGAATTCACTTGTATCATTTCCTCACTATTATACTTAACAATGATACCAAGATATTTAATTTGAGAGTTATTCCAATTGAAATCAGAATATTTTTATAACAATTTAAATTTTTTTTATTGATTATGTACTCATTTTATTATGATTAAATTTAAAATCTGAAACAGTTTCAAACATACCTCTCAACTGTCCAGATTTTTGCAGAATGTCCAGATTTTTGCCTCATATGCTTGGTCTGCTCCTCAAAAAATATGGTTTTCTGGCAGATCACTAAGGATTGAAGTCAGTAAATAATGACATACATTTGAGTTTCAAAATGAATATGCTTTGGAAAATGTCTGCTAACAAAAATTCTATTATGCTAGCTTCTTTCTAACGTTATAAGAGCAATAGTTAAAATCTGTCCCTCCTTTTGGGTCTTTGTTCCCCCATTACTTTTGACTTTTTCCAGATTTCTTGCACCAAGAGATTGAAAGGTAGAGTTTCGAACTGTCTCATGAAACAAATGATATATTCCAGTGCTTTTTCTATATGTCATATTGTAAGCAGAATTACATCCGCAAAGAGTTGAATCTTTAGTTCCAAATCATCTTCTATTTTTTTGCAGCAAATATTTTTGTTTGACCTAATAAAGTTAGCAAAAGGTTGCATTACTAGTACAAAAAGTAGAGAAGATAATGCACAGCATTGTTTAGTACCTTTTTGTAGTTTAAAGAAATTAGAAAGAAAGGAACCTATTTTGATGTAAGCACAAGAATTAATGTAAAACTTTGAAATTAATACTATTAACTCAGCTGAGACGTTGTATTCTTTAAGTACTTTAAAGAAATAAGGCCAACTGACTGAATCAAAAGCTTTACCTAAATCAAGACTAATGATAAAGTTATTTTTTATTTTTCTTTGCATAGTCTGTTAGTGTATGTATCCTTATTGTATTGTCTTGCATGTATCTATTCAAAATAAAACCTGTTTGATTGTTGTTAGTTAATTCTAGTATTATTAGATTAATTCTATTTGCTAAAATAGACATGAACATCTTATAGTCAACATCTAGGAATGAAATGGGTTTATAAGAAGAACACTTTGTAGGATTTTGTCTTGATTTATAATAGGTGAAATGAGGGAATATTTCCATGATGGGGAACCTCTGACAGTTTTTATTTCCCTAAAAACGTTTTCTAATATAAAGACTGCAATAGTTTATATAGTTCAGGTATAAGACCATCTAAACCACGAGCCTTATTATTGTTTAATATTTTAATTTGATCTTTTATTTCTTTTAAAGTAAAAGGTCTATCAGTTTTATTTAATTGTTCATTTGTTAATTTACTCTTTACATTTTACTCCAGGAAAGTATCTAAGCTCTTAGAATTTTTATTTGTATTTTCATAGAATATTCGAAAGCACACAAGAATACCCCTAATATCCATTTCCTTTTCTTTTTTGTTATTTATTTTAATATAATTTCTTTAATGTGATTTAATCTAGTCATTTTCTTAGATCTTATAGCAGCTTTATGTAAGCTTGATGGGTTCACCAAATATGTTTGAAGTTTTCATTTTTAAAAGTTTATTGACACTTTATGATTTAGAATTCCAATGTATTTTGTATTCATTTTTTTAGTTCAGACTAATAGTGTCATTTGGTTTAAGGTCTAACTTTATTTTATTTATTTTAGTTTGCAATGTATTTAATTCTTTATCCCATTCTTTTGTTTTATTCATATAGCTAGGTGTAACTCTACCATTTGAGTAAGCTTTTATTGAGTCCCAAAGGATGGTATCATTTACTTCAC
This sequence comes from Protopterus annectens, assembly GCF_019279795.1. Classification (NCBI taxonomy): domain Eukaryota; kingdom Metazoa; phylum Chordata; order Ceratodontiformes; family Protopteridae; genus Protopterus; species Protopterus annectens. The sequence continues at coordinate 946,004,826 of NC_056725.1, read as the reverse complement.
CATTTCTATTTATTTCTAAAAGGTTCTTGATCTCATTTATATACCTTTCCTTATATCTTAACAATGCATGCTGGTAGTCTTTTGCGATGAATTAAGACATTATTTTCTAAAATAATGTTGAATATACAGCATTGTGATTTGATGACAGACATGACTTCCAAAAACCTGACTCCCTCTTCTAATACTACCCTACATCTTTATTAATTACTAGTCTATCACTTTTTCTATCTCAAATCACTTACTTAACTACATGGCTGGTAATACCTGCTGCATTTTCTCACCTATATTTAAGACCAAGATTTCATAAGTATTAATTTATTTAGACTATGTTGCTAGAACCTAAGCTACTCACACGATAACTTATTTATCCTAACTTGTTATATCCTAACCTATATTCTAATTGTGTAAACCATATTATCCTTCATATTATAATCTAATATTGTACTCAGATTTTTACCTTGCTCATTCAATTGTCATTCATATCCAATGGTACTCAACTGTGATGATTGTACTGTATGTACTGATCATGTTGATCTATTGTATTGTAGGTATTGTGGGTATTTTATTGTGGAACTTTTCTCGCTGGGCCTCCACTGAAAATGGGCTCACTGTGTAAATAAATAAATAGGTAGATAGAGAGATAAATAAATGACAATGTAAACTTTTCTTATATTTGAAATAGAATTGTATGTTACAAAAACCTTGTTGATATTTGTCTGAGTTCCATATCTATAAGAATAATGGGTGTACTGAAGCTAATTTACTTTTCTTAGTTCGCATACATCATTTAAGTTCATAAGGTTTACAAAGTGCTGAATGTTTAGCTGATATGATACAGTTAAAATTACCAGCCATTATGATCTCACCTTTCATATAACAAGCTATGGTGTCTAGATAATTTTTTGTATCTTTACCTCCAAGCCCTGGAATCTAATAAGAGTTTACCAAAGTATATATTTTCCTATTCTATTCAATTACAACAATGCTTAACATACCATTTTTTTCAACATAAGTATCCATTATGTTAGGCATAACTGGAGAATTCTTATACAGAATGAGTGTCCCTCTTTTTTTATATATAAAACCATAGTCTGACAGAATTAAATAATTATCTAATGATAATTTATTAACATCCTCAAATGAGTAAATGTGTTTTTTGTAAAAATGCAATTTAAGCTTTATGTAACTTCAGGTATTTAAGCAGGCTTTACCTCTTTACTGGATTATTTAATCCATTAATATTAATAAATAATTTAAAATTAGAAATTTGTAGGAGAACACATAACTAAAAATACTTTTATGAAAAGAACTTCTTAGTAGTACATACTTCAGAGATAATGATAAAGAACATTCAGCTATGGACAAAACATTTAAAACAATTAGAATATTATCTAACAATATAACCTTTAAACATTCTACCATGGAATAACATTCCTAATTTGTTGATAAAATCAAACAAACTACATATCAACCTCCCCATTGGACTAACTACACTTAGCTCATGCTTCTGCTTTGTGCATGTCTGTTCCCTATCATGCTATGAATCATTTTAAGAAAGCCCTTCTATATGTTATTATGAAAGACAGAAAAGGTTAGTTAGGTCCCATTTCACTTTCAATATGCCAGATTAGTTATTGATGTTCCCATCTTCTCTTATAACCTTCTCTTGGTCCTCAGAATACAATAAGAAGGTCATCAGATGATAATTTCACATTTGTTATTATAAAGGTCAGGAAGTTGCATATTATTATTTACAGTGTATAACATTATTAATATAAGAATCTACTAACTATATACATGTTTATTTGTCCCTATCTCCTTCTGTCCTACTTATACTATCTTACACCATTTACTATTTACATGAACTCCATACTTCAGTTATAATCCATATGTACTATGCTGTTTGAAAGAACAGATATACTGTCCCTTATATATATCAGGAAATCATTATTCTACATCCTTCTGTTTATTATATACTTTAATTTCTTACAAACAATCCACTATCTTCTTTATGCATTATATCACAGGGAATTGAACTAACTTCAAATATTTTTTTTTAAATAAATCTAACAATCTGTCTGTGATTTTTAAATCAAATGCCACAAAATATAATAATTTGTGTCTTACCAGAAGTGTCTTATTATACACTGCAGTGTGATCAATAAGTTATATAACAAGCAGTCAAAACTAAACACCAATTATTATTAGTTTTAAAGTTCACTTGCTATCTTTAATTTGTTAAATTATATGAATTCTGTATATTCCTTATGTATGATTTAATACATTTTAATTCATAGATATGAATGATTTTAAGTTAATTTATCAGTGTTAATACTTAAAGCACACAGCATTTCCCATTTTTAACATTGTAATACGTCACTTCTTATTCAAAGGGTGAGTTGTAAGGTCAACTTTCACTTTATAGGTTCATAGGTAGGTACTAGGCTATTGGCCCAAGGGCCTAAGTAAGCCTAGCCAACAAGGTTCCCTGGCGTACGCCACCCGAGAAAGTTATTTTCCTGTGCCCCTGTCAAGCAGAGTCACAGAAGTGATCCCTGGGGTGTATTTTCTATTTCCCATCCACTCATCAAGATTTTTCTTGAAGAGTGCTAATGAGGAACTTTGCTTGACATAGATGGGTAGCTTGTTCCAGAATATGGGAAGTCTCTGGGACAGGAATCTATCCCTCCAGCATGTCCTGTTTATTAAGGTGACAAGGTTTAGGTCCCTAGGGCGTGCAGCTTGGAGGGATTGGGATTTCTTTAGATGCAGCGTGTCTAACAGCTCTGGGTTTGACATAGCTTTATATGTTAGGCAGACATCACCTCAGAGTAGGCGATATGCTATGGAGTAAAGCTGGAGTTTTTTGAGACTGTCAGTGTAGGGCATCTGTTTGAGGACAATAATCCTCTTTGTGAGGTACTTCTGTGGCCTTTCCAGCTGCTGCAGATGTCTTTTGAGGTACATTCCAAAAGGGGCACTGTACTCTATAATGGGTCTAATGAGTATCGAGTAGAGGGGAAAAATTACCTCTTTTTTCCTGGATGAGAACCCTTTTGTGATGAGATGTGTCACACAGAAGGATTTCCTGACTACTGTGGTGATGTGATTATCAAAGGAGAGACTACTGTCCATCTGGTTCTCAAGGTCTCTTATCACACATTTGGCATTAAGTAGACTGTGCCTATGTGGTAGTTCATGGCTACAGAGTTTTTACCAAAGGGGATGACGATGCACTTTTTGGCATTGACCTTGAGGCCATGGCTCTGACACCAGGCATCTATCTCAGTGAGGCCCTTCTATAGGATGTCCACATCATTTGGGGACTCAATTATCGCTCCTAGTTTGCAGTCATCTGTGAACTTTATTAGCCAAAGGCCTTTTGTGTTAGCCTGTACTTCAGAGAAGTAGATACCAAACAGGAGAGGTCCCAGGACTGAACCCAGTGGTACTCCACTTTTCACTGCTTTGAAGTCAGATTTGGAGTCTGCAACTTTTACAGTGCGGGTTCTGTCAGTGAGCCAGTTGGCAACCCATCTTGTGACATAGGTATTTATACCCAGTTTAGTGAGTTTATCTATGAACCTAGAATGGGGGGTGGTGTCAAAAGCCTTGGCGAGGTCAAGATAGGCTATCTGAACCACCTTACCCTCGTCTACAGCTTTGATGACTGTCTCAAAGAAGTCGATGAGATTAAGGATTAAGAAGGTAAGAACAACAACTTATAGAGCCTTTTAAAACTTATAAAGTCCCACAAAAGTACTCACACCACTAAATAGCTTATTTTAAAGTTAAATTATGCTAAAGTCACAAAAATTGTTTGTTTAACTTTACTTACATGCACAGAACTTTTTGCAGCATTCACATTTGAATTTAAACATTTCAGTATTAAATATTAACCCTATGAAGCCATCTAATCAAGGAAAAAAAATATGAAACTCTTCAAACTTTCAAATACTTCCACAGATATAGATAATTTATTTTCAAAGACTCTGCATGTACAGATAAACTCATGACAATCTTGAGTATTCAGTTTTAACTTTCATTTTAAAATAAAGGCTTAGCAAGTTTCTTTAAACAGTAAATAAGTACTAAATATTGTAAGAAGACAGTAACTAAACATAATTAGAGATAAAACAATGACTCCAACATTTCATGTGCAGATGTTTTCTCAGGTTTTCATGTGTTATTTTATATGAAGCTTTCTATTAATCCTTAATGGAGACCTAGCAATAAAACTTGTGTTGAAAGTATGCCAGTAATGTGTGATAAGAATTATGCTTGTATAGGTGTTGATGATGTGGTAATTGTTTAAAACATTCTAATACTTTCTTTTTTTTGTAGGTAAAACAGTCATTTGTGTGAATTAGAATGCAATTTAGTGTACTTTTTTGCAGTCATTTTAAATTTCAGGTACTGTGTTTAGTATCACAACATAAAACCATATCAAGAACTTAAAATGTTTGTTTCTTTACCTAAGTTTAATCATATTGAAATTTCACATTTAGTGATATGTTTGGTATGACTGATTAAGCTCTATTTGAAATTAATTAGCTTCACTTATATATGTAACTTAAAAATCTACATTTGAAATAAGGAATAAAATTATTTACCTTGCAAAAAGTGGTATTATCTGATCCTTACTATTCATATACTTCTTTGGTTTAGAGAACAAATATTACAATGAAAATGAAGTAAATTTTCATTTATCTTTCATTATTTTACTGTTTTTGTCTTTAACTGACCACTCATTCCTTGTTGAATTTCTTTTGAGAGATGGAGACAAACTCCAGTCCATTTCATCTGTTTTTTTCTAGAATTTTATTCCTCTGTATAAACTCCAAAGTGTCTACAAAAAAATGTTAAATGTCCCCTGACCTTCTGTAAGATGAATCTTTATTTTGGCTGGCAAAATGTATGTTTTAATATTGTTTTTCTTACACGTTTTCCTTTCTGACATAACTGAAGCTGAATAATCAACGTCAAATCATTGTAAAATCTTATATCATTTTCTTTTATTTTAACTGGATAATTAGTCTATGCTTTTTTTTAAAACAAGATCTTTATCATGACTGGAAAAAAATCTAACTGTCACTGACCTTGGTGTAGCCAGATTTTTCTTTACTGATGTTTTGGAAAGTGATGTGTGCGCCTTCTCAATACCAAAGGAAAGAGATTCAGCAGGTTCAATGTTTTAGGCATTTAGACATTGAATCATACTGTCTCCTTCCTCTTTCTCAGGGATGCCATAAATTTTAATGTTGTTCCTTCTGGATCTATTTTCTAGATCTTCTATTTTTTCCTGAAATAAGTTATTTTGTTTCAGGAGAAATTCAGTATTATTCTCATTCTCAATCATTCTTCCATCTAAATCAGTCATTGCCTCTTCTATATTTGAAATTTGTCAAGGTTGTTGTTTAAGAGCTTCCTTCAACATTTCTACATGTTTTTTACATTCCTCCCTATGGTTGCCTATTTTGCTTTCCGATTTATTCATCTTTATAGAAAGTTCATTGGTGTTGCTGAGTATAGTCTGAATGTCTCTCTTCATTGTGTTGTCCTGTAAACTGGGTTTAGAGTGACTCATTCTGAGGGCATTTGTTTCTTGATAGGAAAATTGATGAAAAAGGATTTAAACTTTTATTCAGAAGTAGTTTAATTATACATGCATCAAGTTTTGAGACATATTCTTTGATTTTTTTCTGTACAAATCCTATTAGATGTGTTAAAATAAAGCAGAGCAAAAATACAGTGTTGTTAACTGCTCACAATCTTGACCACACCCTCCAAACATCAATACTTTTGATAGGAGCAGAAAACAGAAATTCCAATTAAAACCATTGATAGAGGGACAATAGAGGAACAATGTGCAAACTGTACACAGATGGCATCAACAGTTGTGAAACCCTATCATAATGATAGTATCATTGTGACAGTGATAAATGAACACCTGACTGTGGCCTAGACAAGCAAGAACTGATTAGTGCCCTAGGTGAAGGAGGAGCCAAATTGGGAGGTGTCAATGAGTGGCTGAATCCAGTTCATGTAAACTGAGGGAAAGAGAAAACGCAGCCCAATACCGTACTGACCAAGCAGTGGCTGTGAGTCACTGATGAGGGGTGCAATATTCCATGCATGCCGATCAGAATATACTGTAACTGACACTGAGCATGCACAAACAATACATTTGTAACCTGGTATTGTAAATGCACTCATCAGCTGCTGTAGGGTATGGAGTTAGAACACAAGTTAAAAAACAATAAACTACGGCTGCCTGTAAATCTCCCTCCTACAATACATCTCACACCTAGCAGACAGCAAGGAGAAAGAATGGGGAGGCATTTCTCCTACAGGGTGTTTACAACAGGACAAGAAAAGTGTTGTGGAAGAGGAAGTGGATAACTAGCTAGCAGATGCAAGGGAATAGAAGTCACCTAAAGGTACTACAGTCTTACACAAGGTTAATTGTCACACTGCAGTCCTACCTGCAGTAAAGCATTTCATCTTAAACAATAAAACCTAGCAGAATGTATGATGTTGCAATAAACATCAACACAATTTGTTATGAAAGTGACCATTCAAGTGTGGTCAAAGACTATCTTATATCCACCAGTGCACACATTTGACTTCCAATTAATTTTATCTGTCAATGAATGGAAAACACTTTGAAAACATACCTTGATAAAATGTTAAAAAAAATGTAATAAACCCAGGGTTTATAAGGAGGTCGTGTAAACAAATTCACAGAGAGTCACCTCACTAATATGATATTGTGTTAGATCTTCCAGACATGCAGGTCTCCTACTGGACAGAACTTGATATGCCTTCCTTGAATGATTCACTTTTAGGGTAGTGAGAGAAACAATTAGACAGACAGGCATGCAAAACAAGCCTCTTTATGTACAAATCAAAGTGGTGTCCTCTACAAAAAATGTTAAAGAGGCAGAAGGGACGATGCAAAGAAGTAGTTTTATGAATGCATACCTTCTTTTATGGTAAGACAGGAAAATATGTATAGTAATGTATTGGTTTGAATGTTGGCTTATATCGACTATCTCAGCTATCTCAGTTATTACTGTAAGTGATTTCAAACATCTGCAGGCCAGAGCAATGTTGACTCAAATTATCAAAGTGTGTGTGTGTGTGTGTGTGTGTGTGTGTGTGTGTGTGTGTGTGTGTGTGTGTGTGTGTGTGTGTGTGTGTGTGTGTGTGTGTGTGTGTGTGTGTGTGTGTGTGTGAGTGAATGTGTGTAAGCAAGCACTTGCGCACATGCATGCATGCAAATGGAAACATTAAATTAAATAATGATTTCAGGATTAAAACAAAAAAGATGCATGTTGTGTGCGAAGAAACAAACCTCTTTTCTACCAAATGGTCAAAATGGTGTACAGTGGAACGGAGAAACCTACACTGCTTCTGATAATGACAATTAACTGGAAGCCCACTGCAAGTCCAATACTTAACACTGCAAGTCATAAAACTGACAATAATTATGTGTGATGCTTGTAAAATAACAGCAGTGTTTGAAACTCAGTGTTAAACAATGAGTTTTTGGACAAGGTGAGATTTACCAATAAAAGTGTAGTATACCCATTTGTATGAAACACCCTTCCTTCTGGCTTACATTTCCATAAGAAATATACACAGGCTGTTATTTATCCTTTGTGTATGTTTTTGTCTGTACGAGTAGCTAATAGTAGATTTGCACAGTGTTAGTATTACTAAATGAAAATGAAATTCTTCACTTCTCCTTTACTACCACAAACAGCTTTCTGTAGTTAATACTAAAATATAAATAATGCCTTCTATGACAGCTGAAAACTAGAAATATCACTGTTCATTTTAGCTAGTTGGCTGTTGTCAATCTCCAGGCCTGGAATCAAGCAAGTCAAATGCAAATTAAAATGTTCTAGTAATTCAGTTAAGTCAAAGTTGGCTGATCGGATCTAGTTGAAAAATGGAGGCCTTTTCAATAAAGTTAGGTTTCAAAGCCAATTTTTCATAGTCTGCTTTCACTGCATAAGAGAAGAATGAGAATTTCTTTGATCACTTCATCAGTGAATGATCAATTCATGAAAAATACCGAACCTGAAGAAACAACAAAGTGGATGATGAAGGAGAAGATAAGACAGCACAACCATCATTCTTACAGCAGCTCTTAGGAGTTCAGATGTCTTGATCCATCATGCTGAAAAACACATATAGACTGCAACACCAATATCACTTTTTTTTGAGCAAAGGTGTGTGATGTGAAGGCTGAATAAATTGTCTTACAATATAAAAGGCAAATCAAGCCAGTGACTGATAATTTGCCTTGTAAGAGTATTCAGTTGGCGTTAGAATCTTCCAAAAACTGGTTAAGTAGAAGACGATTTATGCAGAAGCACATCCACAGTTTAATAAATAGTAGAGATAATCTGTCTAGACTAGTGCATTATTAGTCAGTGCCTGCACAAATCTGATGCACAGTAATCCATGCTAAATGAAAGCTGCATGCACTGCATGTCTATGTTTTACAGCAGTGTTATTTGTAAATATTTGATGGCAGTGTACATGAAAATTGTTTACTTTATATCCTTAAGCACAAACATGCATGCACACGTGTGTGTGTGTGTGTGTGTGTGTGTGTGTGTGTGTGTGTGTGTGTGTGTGTGTAATACATTCTTGTGCTCAAAAGTTTACTTTGTCAGTTGTGGAAAAAAATGGGGTGTGTATCAAAAATCAGTTGATCTCACATAGAGTAGACAGTCAATTATCCGAACGTTGACTATCCGAAACGTCAAGTTATCTGAACCAGCCTTCCAAAACTTTTGGGTAGGAAAAATCATAAAGTCTGAATATGTGAACATTGTACATATTTGCTTGAGCATGTTTTATGAGCCTGTAGCTAGCTCTTGTGTGAAAAATATTCTTTACTGTCCACTAAAATTACTGAATGGTTCAAAAGTATATCTCTGCATGCAGAAAAAATAAGATTTTAGAAACTTTTTTTCCAGTTAAATTACATGTTTGATTATCCGAACAGCTTGATTATCCGAGCTACCCTAAGTCCCAATTAGTTCAGATATTCGACTCTCTACTGTACTGACTTCTTTTCTAAGCAAGATTGCAGTCACAGAGGATCAAGGGAATTTGCACATTCCCCACTGAAGTAACATCTTGGATGCAGTATTTATTATATATATATATATATATATATATATATATATATATATATATATATATATATATATATCTTTAGATAGATACAGAAACAGATATATAAAATAAAGAGGGAATTAAAAAAACTAAATGTTCAAGAATTTATTAATAATATTATTTTAGTTTTTTGAGTGTTTTTACTCAATCAGCTAATATTTGCTGAGATGAGCATTCAACTTAGCTATACATCTATATACTTATATGTTATATATATATATATATATATATATATATATATATATATATATATATATATATATTTGGGTCTGTTTCAGATCATTAAAACCCCATATAATCGAGGGATGGATCGTCGAGACAACAATATCAAAAACCCATTTCAGCGAACCACTGGAGCAAAGAAGATCTTCTCAGGGTAACCAATGACCTATAATTTCACAAAACCTAAACTGCACCATCTCTAACCCACCCTGGTGAAAGCTACATCCCCCACACTCTCCCTAACTAAATTTACCAACTCTGAGATTGCACTACAGTTGGGAAAAGGGCAAAGTTCACATTGTTGGTCAAAAGGTTACTTACTCTGGGAAGATCTTCATTGCTGCAGTGGTTTGCTAAAATGGGTTTTCAATATTGTCATCTCGACGATCTATTCTTTGATTTATATGTGGTTTTGCTGATGTGAATAGGACCCATATACTTATACATATATACATATATACATATATATATATATATATATAAATATGGAGTCTATATTATAACAACAAATGATCAGATGATCGAATGTTGTTATATCGACACCTAAATGCCAAAAATCCAAAACAGCGAACAACCAGAACAGCAATTCCCCCCCCGAAAAAAACAAAACACTATATACTAAATGAAGTTATACACACACCCCCTACTTAAACATACCAACTCCGACATCACACTACAGTGGAGGAAACGGCGCAATCTGGCCTGCCGGCCCAGCAATTTCTTTCCCTGGTAAAAAAATTTGCTGTTCTGGCCATTCACTATTTTGCCGGATCGATATTTAGTGTTCGATCTAACAGCATTCAATCATCTGATCGTTCGCTGTTCTAATGTAGACTATATATATATATATATATATATATATATATATATATATATATATATATATATATTGTAGAGTTTTAATTGCATTTACTGTTTAGGACTACACACTCAAGTGTGTTAGCCTTTTCTGTGTTTATTTAATGTATTATTGCATTGTTTAGCCTGTTTCAACAACAAAAAAAAATACTATCTCATTTGCTCATTTCCCGCCTTTCCTAGCCAGTCCATAACCCAGGCTTTGCTTGTCTCAGGACTTTATTTTCTGTATTCAGAGCTATCCAGACCTTACTGGGGTAGAGGGAAGTCCTACTGCTTACCAGAGGGAGTGGTGAGCATTGTACTGCCTATCTAACGCTAGAGGAGTGGTTTCCAGCTCTGAAATTGTAATTTTATTAGTCTTTTGGGGCTGATTTCTATCCCTTTCAACTTTCTGGCTTAAAAATGTGTGTGTTTGCACATGTTTCGCATCGTGCAGCACTGCGAGGCTAGAGTTAAACTATTCCAGGTGCCAGAAAGTCTGCTCTTCAAATTTTCCCTTAGAACTATCTGGTTTCTCAGTAGTAGCACTAAACTCTGAACCCCTGTGACTAGCACTTGCTCTAGAACCTGCTGGAAAGCACTAGGAAGCCTGAAAATGATACAAGCACTCAGCTCTCCTTGTCAATAAGGAGAAATTAATTGTAGGCACTAAACAGCCTATAATTGCAAAGTACCTTGCAAAGGTAAGGGAAAACAGCTCTTAAACTTTACAAAAAAGCACCTAAACAGGCATGTCCAAGGGTAAGCTTCCGGTGATTTCTCCTGTCCACCTGGTGAATCTGGGCATACTGGGGCAATGCGGCAACTGCCTCATGTACACAGACAATCATCTCCTCATACCACCCAACACTACAACCTGCGAGAGAGGCACATACATAGCCAAACTGAAAGCAAAGCTCTCTCTGGCCAAGATTGTGCTAGACAGTCAAGAAGAGAAGGTTAACACCTGCATTACACCTCAAGCAACTCATAGCCCTTCAAAACCCACACCATCAACACCCACACATAGCAACACTAAACCCATATATGCGGAGGCCCTTAACATTAACCTGCCCAAGCAACAAGGACCTCTGAAGCTGAAATGCAAACAAACACCATTCACAACCAAAGTGACACACAGCTCACAACACCAGTGTGACACCCAACAACAGCCCCTAAGGCAAGACAATGTACCCAACACTTTAGTCATAGGTGACTCTATAGTCAGGCACACTGATGTCCCACTCACCAGGATGAACAAGGAGAAAATTACAGTCAGATGCCTGTCGGGTGCCAGGACCCACCACATAATGCATGCACGTAAGTCACTCCACAACAAGTACAAATACGACTCTGTCATTGTACATGCTGGAGTGAATGACTTCAGACGTACCTCCCTGGACTACATGAAAAGAGACACGGAAGACCTCTTGGATCATGTGACCCAGGCAGGTATGACCCTAGCCCTGAGTAGCATCCTGCCTTCGCCCAGAATGATACCACAGTATAAAGACAAAATGATTGACTTCAACAATTGGCTAAGCTTTTGGTGTCATTCAAAGGGGATCCAGTATTTGTCTGCCAGGGAAGACATGATCGACAAACCACGATACTTTGCCAGAGATGGTCTGCATCTGTCAACCCTGGGATCCAGGTTACTGGCTAAAGCTCTTGCCACCTCTATAGTGCCTTTTTTAGGCAAGGTTCAAAGGATAAAACCACCACCATAACAGATACAAGCATGCAAAATCTGAAGGTAATGCTACTCAGTGCTAGAAGTCTAAACCTCAAAATGCACTCTCTCGAGGCACTCCTAAAAATGGAGAACATCGATATCTGTGCAGTAACTGAGACCTGGTTCAAGGCTCCAGGGAGCACCCTTGCAATACCAGGCTACAATTCTTACCACACTTTTCGGCCACAAAACCAAGATCAAAACACTAAAGGTGGAGGAGTGTCAATATTCACCAAGGATATTCACACCTCCAGGCTAGCTGCCCAACACAATGCATCTGAAATTCTCCAGGTGCAATTAACACTGGGTAAGACTGCAATCCAAACTGTAGCTTGCTACAGATCCCCCACCGTGCCCCAAGATTCTCACTAGACCTTTCTAAACATACTGGAAAATATAAAGACACAACCAAACACCCTAATACTGGGTGATTTCAACTACCCTGCCATTAACTGGGAAAACTACTCGGGTACCAACTCCTTTTCCCAATGGTTTTTGGAATTCATAAATTCCGATGCCCTGGATAAACTAATAGATTGTCCCACCAGGGGCTCCAATATCCTAGACCTGGTTATTACCAACATGGGAGATAGATGCTCCACACAAGTGGTCACTCCCTCATTGGTCAGGTCTGACCATAAGCAAATCACCCTTGACATCCACATCCCACCCCCACCCCAGAGTAAGGAAACCTCCTAAAAAAACTTCTCCAAAGCCAGCTTCATGCTACTGAAGTCAGAAGTGACAAACTTCATGACACCCACGCAGATGGGATCTGGACGTTCAACTGCAGAATCCTACACTAAGGCACTGTACGAGCACATCCACTCATGCATGAATTGTGCCATCCCAAATAGAACCTAGATGATCGTCTCCAAAAAAAGGAAGCCAATCTGGTGGTTCCCTGCTATAAACAAACTATACAACAGAAGGAAGAAAATGTTGCAGAAAAGAGGAAAATCCCAGGATGCAAAAAACTTCCTCACCAGCCTCAGTAAGAAGCTGAGATCCCTAATAAAATCCTCAAAAGCTAGTTATGAAAATAAAATTGCCAAAGATTCCAAAGACAGCCACAAGGCATTCTATAGTTATGTCAAGAATCTAAATGGCAATGCTCAGATCTGCTCTGAGCTACAACAGAATGGCATTAAATATACTGATCCCAAGGATATTGCCAATATCCTGGCAGATCGATTTAGTGCCAACTTCACCCCCCTCTCATCCCCTAAAGGGACCATCTCAATACCAAAAGATTGCCAACTTCCGGTAATCACGGCCACACAGGTAGAAACCGCACTCTCAAAAGCTAAGAACACAGCATCCATGGGACCAGATGACATCCCATGGCACCTCACCTAAGTGTCATGTTTAATCATAGCCTCACCTCAGGCTTCCTGCCCACTGAGTGGCGCACAGCTACAGTTATCCTGCTCCACAAGGGAGGATCCACCTTGGATCCCAGAAACTACCATCCCATCAGTCTGACAAGCCTGATCTGCAAGGGCATGGAACGCATTATCATGGAACTTATAAACAAAGACATTGGCAACCTAAAAACATTGGACCCCACCCAGTTTGGGTTTGTGAAGGGCAGATCTTGTCTCCTGAATCTGATTAACTTCTTCGAATCAGTTGCCAGAGCTGTGGATGAGGGTAAGGCAGTCCACTCAGCCTATCTGGATCTCGCCAAGGCCTTCAACACCATCCCCTACTCTGGAATCATAGATAAACTTACTAAGCTGGGCATAAATCCCTACGACACTCGATGGGCTGCCAACTGGCTTACTGACAGAACTCAGACTGTAAAAGTAGCCAACTCCAAATCCAGCTCTAAACAAGTGACAAGTGGAGTACCTCAGGGTTCAGTCCTGAGACCACTCTTGTCTGGCATCTACTTCTCTGAAGTACAGGCCAACACTAAAGGACTCTGGTTATTATGTTCGCAGATGACTGCAAACTGGGAGCCATTATTGAATCCCCAAATGATGTGGATATTCTACAAAAGGGCCTTACAGAAACAGATGCCTGGTGCCAGAGCCATGGGCTCAAGCATAATGCCAAGAAA